>NW_024539587.1:0-255175 GCF_016647785.1 Suillus fuscotomentosus
CTTTGTTTCATCGTCTTCCAGGTCTTCCGGAGGATCATCATCCAGATCACCCCCACCATCTCCGGGCAGGTTACCACCCAGAGGATACTCGTTGTTGGAATCATTGTGCAGAAGATTTCCAGCAGATGTAGGTGTAGGGTAGTCGGATGGGGATGGTTCATGAGTTGTGAAATGCTGGAGGCAGCGCCTTGCACACTAGCGCGGCACTGAGAGAAACTGAGGAAGGCATCGACTATGGGAGTAGAGTCCCGTCAGGTGGTTACTAAACCCGCCACGTTGAGAACATTCTGTGCCTGTATAGGTGCCTCAGTAAGGTGTGAGTTCAAATATACTGTTAAGAACGCGCTCAAGGATCAAATCCGAAGGGCTTGGCTTCAGCTCGTGTGCTGTGCCCCTAACTTCCGAGGGCTGTCGAACAATGTCCAAAGGTTACCAGATGATGTCCGGAGGGCATTGGGCGATGTCCGATGCGTGGGAATTCCAGCGGACGTTCAGGAACAGGAGATAAGACTAATCCGGATGAAGTCTGAACTAGAAAGGAAACAGCGGAGGACTACCAAAGGTAGAGGTGGAGATGACAAGTCTATAGGAATCAACTCTAAGATGAGCGGAGGTCGACGAGAGGATAACTCAAGTCGGACAGAAGAGGGAATGAGCAGAGTCTAAGATAATATTTGAACTAAGGATGTACATAGATTCTACAGGGTTTATATACTACTCAGGACTTATCAGAGAACCAAGAAGCACAGTCCGAAGCTATACAAAGCTGTGGACGGAGCATATAGAAAAGTCAAACACTAGTCTATCGGAAAATAGTAAATGAATCTGGAGATTAGATCAGAGGAAAATCAAGGGTGGAAATGAAATGAGATATGGAAAATGATATAGTCTAACTGGAGTAGGAATGTACAAAGGGATAAGGCACAGAAGTTAGACACGGGTCGGATCCAAACATAGATAGACGTCGGCCGGATCCGGATGTCCGGAAATGATGTGTGTGATAAGTCCGGGTCCAGAATGCAGGATATGACACAAACCACATGAGCTGGCAACCCCTCCCAAAACTGTCACACTTTACTTCTTAGATATTAATGTCATGTGACTGAGTCTTATATAAGTTTCATATGGGTTTCATATGAGTTTCACTATAACAGTGAGATTTTTAATGCTATATGACTGAGTTTCATATGGGTTTCATATGAGTTTCACATGAGTTTCACTATAGTAATGATACTTTCAATGCTATATGACTGAGTTTCATATGGGTTTCATATGAGTTTCACATGAGTTTCACTATAGTAATGATACTTTCAATGCTATATGACTGAGTTTCATATGAGTTTCACTATAGTAATGATACTTTCAATGCTATATGACTGGGTTTCACGTGAGTTTCACTATAGTAATGATACTTTTAATGCTATATGACTGAGTTTCATATGGGTTTCATATGAGTTTCACTATAGTAATGATACTTTTAATGCTATATGACTGAGTTTCATATGGGTTTCACATGAGTTTCACTATAGTAATGATACTCACACAAAGTGGATCGAAGGAAGTCATAGCATACCCCATAGTGTTTGCATTGTGGTTTAAATGCTATATGACTGAGTTTCATATGGGTTTCATATGGGTTTCACATGAGTTTCACTATAGTAATGATACTTTTAATGCTATATGACTGAGTTTCATATGGGTTTCATATGAGTTTCACTATAGTAATGATACTTTTAATGCTATATGACTGAGTTTCATATGGGTTTCACATGAGTTTCACTATAGTAATGATACTCACACAAAGTGGATCGAAGGAAGTCATAGCATACCCCATAGTGTTTGCATTGTGGTTTAAATGCTATATGACTGAGTTTCATATGGGTTTCATATGGGTTTCACATGAGGTTCACTATAGTAATGATACTTTTAATGCTATACGACTGAGTTTCATATGGGTTTCATATGGGTTTCACATGAGTTTTATATGGGTTTCACTATAGTAATGATACTTTTAATGTCATATGACTGAGTCTTATATAAGTTTCATATAGGTTTCATACAAGTTTTACTATAGCAGTGATATGTCATATGATTGAGTCTTATATGAGTTTCACAATATCATATGACTGAGTCATACAGGTCACTTCTTTTAGTTTCCTGGCCTCAGCTACATCCTAATAAGCATTGCAAAGATATATTGCATCCCTTATGCACATGCAAACCTTGCATCATAGGTGTTAAGACTGTGCACAGAGGATAGGACTAATTCTGAGAGGCTTGGCTTCAGCTCATGCACTGTGCCCCTTACCTGAGTATGTGCCCTTAATTTCAGAATGAAGTCCAGAGAAAGTCCAATGAAGTCCAAAGGACTTCCAGATGAGCATGGAAACTTTGGAAGGACTTTCTGGTCGAGTGTGAGAAACTTCCAAAGGAGTGCAGAAACGTTCTGGAGGAACTTCCAGAAATTTCAATGGAGTTTTGTCCTCTTGATAAGAATATGTATGAAGGCTATTCAGGACAAAATCCTGAGTAAAATAAAACTGAGGAAGGGCTACAGGGACAAGTCCAATTCACATTATGCACAACATCCTCTTGACATTGTTCACTCTGATATATGTGGGAAGGAAATTGAAATCATGTTCTGTGCAATATGAGGAATCGACCAAACTGACATATCTTCAGGTCCAGGTCAATTACACACTAGTGGATTCAATGGTACAAGGTTCTGCACACATGCCTTTTTTCTGTGCTTTCACATTACCTGGTTTTACTTGCAAAAACCATTGCACTTGAGAGTATCTTTTTATTCCCCAACTGTTCATAGTGGCAATACCCTCAGGATAGAAAATTCTTGCTTTAGCAAGTATAGCAGTTTGGCGTAGCACTGACCCAACAATACTTCAATGTACTTGTACTTGTACTTGATCATATATGGTCATACAAATATAGTGATATATGATAATAGTGGCTCCTCCACTTATACTTGATCATATATGGCCATACGAATATAGTAATATATGAGAATAGTGACTCCCCTTGTTGACCTTGACTATCTCCTTAGGAGGTACTCCGTGATACTTACAAATGGGGGGTAATTTTGCAACCAAAAACTGGAGAAATCCATAGGATAACATTGAGAAATGTGGTGAAACTCATATGGTTTGATAATCACAGCACATGTTGTATCCTATGACTTATGTGTAATGCCCTTATAAAATGTTATATAACACCCTGATAAAACCTATGTGAAACCTGTATGACTCAGTGATATGATATGAAAAGTATATGACATGAATCTGACTGCTATAGTGAAATTTAGATATGAAACCCATGTGAAACATATATGAAACTCATATGAAAGTCAGTCGTAAGATATGAGAAATATCACTGCTATAGTGAAACTCATATGAAACCTATATGAAACCTATATGAAACTCATATGAAAGTCAGTCATAAGACATGAGAAATATCACTGCTATAGTGAAACTCATATGAAACTCACGTGAAACCTATATGAAACCTATATGAAACCTAGATGAAACTCATATGAAAGTCAGTCATAAGACATAAGAAATATCACTGCTATAGTGAAACTCATATGAAACTCACGTGAAACCTATATGAAACTCATATGAAACTCAGTCATATGACATGAAAACAGTCACTGGAATACATGAAACCTAGATGAAACCTATGAACTACCCCCCCCCTAGGGTGGGCACGGAGAAACCTATATGAAACTCATATGAAAGTCAGTCATAAGACATGAGAAATATCACTGCTATAGTGAAACTCATATGAAACTCACGTGAAACCTATATGAAACCTATATGAAACCTAGATGAAACTCATATGAAAGTCAGTCATAAGACATAAGAAATATCACTGCTATAGTGAAACTCATATGAAACTCACGTGAAACCTATATGAAACTCATATGAAACTCAGTCATATGACATGAAAACAGTCACTGGAATACATGAAACCTAGATGAAACCTATGAACTACCCCCCCCCTAGGGTGGGCACGGATTCGGGTAAGATGGCAATGGGAGTCCCCTTCATGCATGTTCTGCGAGATAGTCAGTCCACATTGCTTGTGCGATTCCGTCCCTACAAGCATCTGCGCGTCTGCGCTCAGCAGCATCCACCGGTCCCTCTGAATGTGCGCCAGATCCAACACCATCATCCTCTGCATGATCATGCCTGTACTCGAGGGCAAGATCAAATATATCACCGTTGTTTCTTTGCATGAAGTTGTGAATGGCGCAAAGCGCCGCTGGGATCAATTAATAGACAGACAGACTAAAGAAAAAAGGAACTCACGCGAGATTAGCTTGACGCCATTCCTTCAGGTGGTAGCGGACACCTCGATAAGGCATGAGAAGTGTGTCGCAGGTCGCAGATAAACAAGCAGTTCTGCAATAAAAAGCCTTTCCTGTTGCGCAGGACAACATGGTCTTCAAGTGGGCAAAAACGTGGATGTGGGTGCCGTCAACAGCACTGATACAGTGGTCAAAGGATCGGAATCGAGGGTCAGCGTGAATTGCTGCAGAAAGTGGGGTGTTTTGGTCTGGGAAGCAGACGTTCGAGGTATAGAAGGGAGCCAATGAAAAGAACATGAGCAGGTGTTTAAAATATCTGCAGAAATCAGCACAACTTGAACAATAGTTATATCAAAAGTTAGGCACTTACCTTGTAATCGTATCAGGCGAGCACTGGAACCTTTCTCCAACATGGCGAGACAAAAGTCCAGTAACACACGTGTAGAGAAAAATACCGAGTTGCTCTGACACGCTTACCCCATTCCGGGACTGGACAAAGTTGTGTCGGTTAAGAACCACTAACAGCTCATCGAAAATTTGAAGGTTGACTCTGAAATTGTGTCTGATCCTGTCTGGAAGACCACTGATCAGTTCATATACCCATGCTTGCCCGGTAAGTATGGATGTGTGGTAAGGAATTCTTTCAGCGCGGGATAAGAATAAAAGATGGTATAGATGTGTGACCTGGGCGACCACAATGGTAATGATAATAACCACGATTTTGTGTCGTTGATCGTGTTGCATTTGCGCTTTAACATCCATGGCAGTGATGGATATGACACACATATATATGCTGATTATCTATCTATATACTTACATGGCATCTGGACCTATCACGTGCAATCATCATGTGCAGTTTGAATGAGAAATTTTGAACCCAGAGTCATTGTCCAAACTGGACCTAAGAGGATTTCAGTAACAGAGACATCTTTGGGTAGGAATTGACCGGACCTTTGGTGGAATATAGCAATGGGAAATAAAAGGAACTAGCGAGGCAGGAGTAGCGAAGGGAGACAGCTCAGATAGGACTGGGGAATGAGCAGACATAGGGAGGGATGAGAGGTTGAATTTTGTTGTGATATCAGTCACGAATAACTGGCTGATGAAAGTGTTGATAAGCACACAGTGGTACAGAGGAAAAGCAATATATAAAAAATAAACAAAGAACAAGATCCATGCATGTCACCTATGTAATCTGGGTTCTGATGCCAGCGAATAAAAATTATCAATGCAGCATACTAACATCTGCTGGCTGGATACCTTTCTTGTGCGACTTATGTCTCTCCAGCGTCCATCCTGTGGCAAAGATGGATTCAAGACCGACACGGCTATTGGGCATCATATGAGCTGGATGCAATAGTTAGGTGGATGAGTTGATTTGGCTGAGATCTCAGTTAGCACCCAGGCCCTTGAAAGATGACCCTATGGAGTTGAATGAAGAGGAAGATGATGTCCATTTTGGAGACATGTACGACAGTGTTTGGGATGAGATTCGTGTTGAAGAAGAAATGGCTGCTGAGTTCACTGACTACTTTCCAGGCACTGCAAAGACATATGGCATGGACTATACATTCCTGAGCCTGTTCAACACCGACGAAAATAGAGTCTACTGCAAAACAAACATGTACTATTTGTTTAGCTGTAAGCAAGAGTGGGAGATTGCATCATGGTTACTGGGTTCTGGTTTGAGTATGGGGAAGATAGATTTGTTCTTGTCAGTCGAGATGGTGAGGTATGCGAGTCAGCAAGTTTTGATCTCATGGCCTAACCAACATTCAGATTAGGGACCTTCCTTTGTCATTCTGCTGTGCCAAAGAGCTGCGAGGATGAGCAGAAATGTTAGCTAGTGGCCGATGTTGGATGTCATGAGTTCTTGATACATTGCATCCAATGAAATCACGTGTTATTCTGTACTGGTGTAATGCACTTGAGTGTATATCTGCCATTCTCAACCATCCTGTCTTCTATGATGAATTGGACTTCACACCTCGCAAGGTTTATTCTATGGTGCGAAAGCTCTGTTGTGCGTATACCGAATGGATAACAGGCGATGATGCATGGAACATGCATGTATGGCATCTTCAGGTAGTATATCTTTTACTGATTTTAAATAGTCACTGCTCCCCCAAGGGGCTACATTGCTCAGGACAATACTATGTTCAAACCAGACGAATATCTCAGTTCTGATGAGTGATCGCGTTGCACACCCACTCCTCATCAGCCTTGCAAATATTTACATGAACACCCAAGTTAAATCATCATCCAACTCTTTCATGCTCACTGCCCTACTGGCAGTTCGAAAGTTCCTTGATAAGAATAAGGGCTTGCATGGTGTATTGGGGGATTGCGTCATTCATCAATGGCTAGATATTGTGTTAAAAGCGCTTAAGGAGGCCACTGTACATGGCATAATGCTCTTGGATCCCATGAGACAGAGCGACTATTGTTTCACTCAACTTGCAAGTTATATTGTCGATACTCGCGAAGTGATGATGTTAGCCTGCGTTGGTGGAAAGACCTCTGCGGTCACCATGGGCATGTACAAACAATTTGGAGATTGCTTTCACTATGAATGTCGCACAGCATCAACCACTCTTGCACAAATATGTGTTGTTTGCACATGAGCTGATGCATGAGATCTACATGGGTTCTTTTGTGAAGCGCGAAAATTGCACTGGAACGGTGTCTTTGAGGCATTTTTGTGGGACTGGGTGGTTACAGATCCCTCACACCTGTTCAGACCTGAGACACTCCATGTGCTTGATAAGAAAATTTTGGATCACGACACAAAATGGGTAATGTTTGCTGTTGGGGAGTTGGAGATAGATTTACATTTTTCTGTTTTGCAAGCTGTCACGAGCTTTTGGGATTTTGCAGAAGGAATCTCAAAAGTCAAAGAGGTGACTGGTTGCTGTCAGCGAGACATCCAACATTCTATTGTTGCAGTTAGTGCAGATGCAGCACGGCATGGAGTTCTTGTTGAAAGATTGTGAAGGAGGCACTGTGATGGTATGGAGGACATTTTGATGGAGTATGACAAGAAGGAGGGAGAGTGATTGATGGGGCAGGGGTAGAGAGAAAGGTGAGGACTGGGGAAAATTTTTTTAGAGACATTGGGAGATGGAAAGGAGGATGTGGTGATGTGGAGACGAGTAGTTTGTTGTTCACTGGACAGAGTGGTAAGAGGTTGTGAGGAATTGAGGATATATGGGTGTTGTGTGGTTTGATACTGGTTATGAGATTTATGAAGAGAATTTAGTCAGTTTGATGATATATTGGTTTTGAAGTGGGGTGTTGTAATGCTTGCTAGGGTAAATAAAGATCATGATTGGCGATATTAGAAGTGTGTGCTCACTGAATTAGTAGTATATGAGTCTGTTGTGGCAAAGGTATGTATTGAGGTGGAATACAGACTCAGGGTGTGTAACTTGTATGTTTGTAGGTTAAAGGTCATTGGTCACTGTTGCCTCTTGATTGCCAACATTTTGTAAGTGCTGTTATTAACGACACCCTCCTTTCATACACGACATAGTGAACAACGCCTTCTTTGTATGATCCATGAAGATCTTCATCTCTGCTTCAAACATTACATGGACCTGCTACTACCATTGTTTAAAAAGAAATGATGACCTTAGCACCACTGAAACCATCAGGGCAAGATAAGAGTGTGTTATCAGACTTTGAGCCACTGGACATAACAGGGGTTGGTGGTTTAGGGGCTCAAATTGGTAATTGAAATAGTTATTGGAAGGAAAGGTTGAGGGATTTCAGAAAAAGAGTTGAATAGAATGATAAGAGTCCTCCAAAACAGGAGAATGCACCCTAGTATTTGATTTGAATGTGGTGAGGATGGAGGTGAAAACATTAGGAAATGGTCTCAGGTGGGTGAATGAGTACTGTGCTACTATCAGAGAGAGAAGTACTAAGGCAAGACAACAAACAACAACCACAATAACTATCAAAACAGATGGGCATAAGACTAAAGAAGAGAAAAGGAGAAACAAATCTGTGTGCTGATTCGTAGGAAACACCAAAAAGAAAACTTAAAACTTTGTGTATAACAATTTTGCATTAGGTATCAAAACTTTTGGAGAGATTGGAAGTGGCCCTTGAAAGCAGCAACTGTGTGCTCTACCTGCACACAGACCTAAGTATAGATATATATAAATAGATGAGGAAAAATAAAATAATACACATACTTTAGAAAAAGGGGTGTTAAATTCTTCTGGTCACTAGTTCAAGGAGGTTTCTTGAAAGGGGGTAAGCACTATCTGTCTAAATCCAATAGTTATTCCTAAGAAGTGTTATATGATTTTTGAAAATGTGAGTGTATTGGAATGCAAATGCATCATGTGCACTGTCAGTGTGGCCAATAGAATGATCTGCAATAATGAGTGTTAACAATTTTGAGTGGGCCCAAATAGCTGGTACTTTGTATATATGATTAGGCCTGGATCATGTATTTGCATGACCGGGTGGGCCCACATAGTGATCCGCCATGATGTGCGCCGGCAAGGGGATAACTATGAGACTATTTTTGCCAGAGATCATCACAGCTTACCAGGATTCCAACATGTCATGGCCAAATTTTCATTTTACCAGTTTATACCCCTATAAATGATTTACAGCTGAATGTTGATCAAAGTACTTAATAATAGTTGTCCAGCATGATGTGGACCAGCGCGGGCATAGCTATGAGACTACCCTCATCGGAGATCATCACCACCCACCATGATTCCAACATTTCATGGATAATTTGTCATTTTACCCCTATGAACAATGCCTAAGTAAATATTAATGTCTGTACTTAATCACAGGGTCTGGCATGCTGTGGAATGGCAAGGTGATAGCTATGAGACCATCCTCACCAGAGGTCATCACATTCCACCAGGAATCTAACATTTCATGGCTGATTTTGAGACTACCCTCGCCGGAGATCATCACCACCTGCTGGGATTCCAACATTTTATGGTTAATTTTTCATTTTACCCCTATGCACAATTCCGAAGCAAATATTGATGTCTGTACTTAATCACAGCAGTCCGGTGTGATGTGGACCAGCGAGGGCATAGCTATGAGAGTATTCTTGCCAGAGGTCATCACAGCTCGCCGGGATTCCAACATTTCATGGCTAATTTGTCATTTTACCAGTTTTACCATTATGAACAATTCCCAAGTAAATATTAATGTCTGTGCTCAATAACAGTGGTCCAGAGTGATGCGGACCAGCAAGGGGATAGCTATGAGACCATCCCCGCCAGAGGTCATCACATTCCACTGGGATTCTGACATCTCATGGCTGATTTTTCATTTTACTAGTTTTTCCCCCTATTGGTGATTTAGATTTACAGCTGAATATTGATGAATATGTCTCATAATAGTGGTCTGCTGTGATGTGGACCAATGAAGGGATAGCTGTGAGACTACCCTTGCCGGCGATCATCACCTCCCGCCATGATTCCAACATTTCATTGCTGATTGTTCATTTTACCAGTTTTCACCTCTATAAACAGTTACCCTCGCCTCGCCGGAGGTCATTACATTCTGCCGGGATTCTAACATTTCATGGCTGATTTTTCATTTTACCAGTTTTTACCCTTATGAGTGATTTACAGCTGAATGTTGATAAATGTATTTAATCATAGTGGTCCAACACAATGTCATCTGGTGAGAAGATAGCCAGGAGACCATCCACACTGGCGGTCACCACATTCACCTATGAATCCCATATTTCATGACCCTCATGAAGGAGTCCCTAGTCAATATTGATGTCTGTTTCTAGACACCAGGTTTGCTGGCTTGCCCAGAATCCTTACTTTATATATGCATACCTATCACTCATATGGTGTGGTAATTATAACTCTCGCACACATGATCCTTTGCTTCCTTTTTACTGATTATTCAATGTAAAGTACAAGAAATTGAGATATTCTCGGATACAAAGGAATATGTGATAACTAGTGGTGTGTCTGCTGACTCTGCTCTTCGACATAGTCCCTGGTTGGTATAGAACATGTTGAGCCAATATTACTTAGTAGATTCAATCCCATGCACAGTGTCTATCATGCAAGTTCAATGATACTTATTATATACATCAAAGGTTACCTTTGAATCAACCATTTGTATGTGGTCTAAATAGATAAAATGATATATCAGCCATGAAATGGTGGACAACCAGCATAATATGATAACCACTGGTGGGTCCTAGTTTCATAGTGATTCCCACAATATAGCAGTCCAATATGACTTACTGCTTGACTTGATATTCACCTATGGATAAAATATGATGGTAAAATGGAAAACCAGCCATAGAATGTTAGGATCATGACCTCCAGTGAGGATAATCTCCTGGCTATCTGAACAACTATGATCAAGTATAGACATCAATGTTGACTTGGGACTCAGTCATGAGGGTAAAAACTGGTAAAATGAAAATTAGCCATGAAATGTTTGCATTCCGGCAGAATGTGATGATCTCTGGCAAGGGTAGTCTCATAGCTAACCCCTTGCCGGTCCACATCATGCCAGACCACTGTTATTCAGTACAGACATTAATATTTACTTGAGAATCGTTCATAGGGGTAAAAGGAAAAATAAATGTTGAAATCATGGCGGAATGTGATGACCACCAGTGAGGATAGTCTCATAGCTATCCCCTTGCAAGTCCATAGCACACTGGACAACTATTATTAAGTACTTTGATCAACATTCAGCTGTAAATCATTCATAGGGGTATAAACTGGCGAAATGAAAAATTGGCCATGATATGTTGGAATCCCGGCGGAATGTGATGACCACCAGCGAGGGTAGTCACATAGCTATCCCCTTGCTGGTACACATCATGACAGACCACTATAATTAGGCATATTAATCAACATTCAGCTGTAAATCATCAATAGGGGTAAAAACCAGTAAAATAAAAAATCAGCCATGAAATGTTGGAATCCTGGCAGAATGTGATGACCTCCAGCAGGGACGGTCTCATATCTATCCCCTCGCCGGTTCACATCACACCAGATCACTATCATTAAGTACAGACATCAATATTGACGTGGGAATCATTCTTAGGGGTAAAACCGGTAAAATGACAAATTAGCCATAAAATGTTGGAATTCTGGTGAGCTGTGATGATCTCTGGTGAGGATAGTCTCATAGCTATCCCCTCGCTGGTCCACATCACACTAGACCACTATTATCAAGTGCATTCATCAAATTTCAGCTGTACATCACTCATAAGGGTAAAACCCAGTAAAATGACAAATTAGCCATAGAATGTTGGAATCCCGGTGAGCTGTGATGATCTCCGGCAAAACTAGTCTCATATTTATCTTCTTTCTGGCGCACATCATGGCGGATCACTATGTGGGCCCACCCAGTCATGCAAATACATGACCCAGGTCTAATCATATATACAAAGTACCAGCCATTTGGGCCCACTCAAAGTTGTTAACAAATACTTTGTTGCTGTTCCATAGGCCCACCTATACATACATTAGACTTCAACATAAGCTCTCTCCAAAGTTTGGAAGAATGTGTGCTGTGGGCCCACTCATAACCATTAGATACACACTGTATGCAGGCCCACCCAAAGGCATTGATATACAATGATAAAGTGGGCCCATGGTGGGCTGGCCCATGTCACATGGGAAAAATGTCAAGGTGGGGTGACCATGTTTACAGGGTTAGGTCACTGAAGGGGCTCATAATAATCATAAAATCTTGGACCTTGATAAAGTGTAATGGTAAATGTATTGGCCACCTGTTTTGAGAAATGCCAGAAATGTTCAAAACAAGGGGGGTGCATGTGCACATTTTGAGACATGGTGGAAATGTGTGAAACAAGGCAGGTGCATTTGCACATTTTGAGGCATGCCAAAAATATAGACAACAAGAGGGGTTGTCATATCCCATATTCCGGACCTACATCTGACAATATTCCCACGCCTCATCCGTTCCTCCATTCCCTATTCTGCTTCAGACTTTGTCCTTGCAGCCTTTCCTCTGTTTGCTTCTACTCAGGACTTGTCCTGAGTAGCCATTATACATATCTATATCAGGATGAAACCTCATTGTAATTTCTGGAAGTTCCTCCTGAACTTTCCTGCACTCGTCTGGAAGTTACTTGCACTTGTCCAGAAAGTCCTTCCAAAGTTTCCCGCGCTCTTCCGGAAGTCCTTCGGACTTCCTTGGACTTTACTTTCTCCGGACATCATTCTGAAATTAAGGGCACATACTTGGGTAAGGGGCGCAGCGCATAGCTGAAGCCAAGCCCCTTTGAATCAGTCCTACTCTTTGTGCACGGTCTTAACAGGGGTCCATTTTGCACATTTTGAGGAATGCCAGATATGTGCAAAATGGACCCCCTCATTTTGCACATTGTGAGGAATGCCAAAAATGTGCAAAAATGTGCAGAACAAAGGGGGTGCATTTGCGCATTTTGAGGCATGTCAACAATGTGTGAAACAAGGGGGTCCATTTTACGCATATCTGGCATATCTCAAAATGTGCAAAACAAGGGGATGTGTGACATGCACCCTACCAACTGTGCAAATGGACCCTCCTCATTTTGCACATTTTGAGGAATGGCGAAAATGTGCAAAACAAGGAAGGTGTATTGTGCACATTCTGAGGAATGCCAGAAATGTGCAAAATGGACCCCCTCATTTTGCACATTTTGAGAAATGCCAAAAATATGTAAAAATTGACCCCCTTGTTTCGCACATTTTGAGGAATACCAGAAATGTGTAAAATGGACCACCCTTGTGTTGCACATTTTGAGGAATGGCGAAAATGTGCAAAACAAGGGGGATACATTTGCACATTTTGAGGAATGCCAGAAATGTGCAAAATGTACCCTCCTTGTTTTGCACATTTTGAGAAATGCTAAAAATGTGTGAAACCAAGGGGGTCCATTATGTACATTTTGAGGAATGGCGAAAATGTGCAAAACAAGGGGGATACATTTGCACATTTTGAGAATTGCTCACATTGAGCTAGCCATAACCATGGTCTAACCATATCCCATATAACAAAATATGCTTAGAAATTTACTTCACTTGACACAACTTGCCCTTGACTTCTCCTTGACTGATTTCCTTCACTTTACACCACTCCCCCTTCCTTGACTTCTCCTTGACTGTCCTTCCCTTGCCTTCCCTTCACTCGTCCTTGACTTTACTTGACTTTGCCTTGTATCGTATCTTGTCCTTTTCCCCTTTTCTGCCTTTGACTTGTCTTTCTATATCTTTTCCGTCTACTTTGTTTCGCCCTCTATCCCTTGACTTCACTTGACTTGAAGCTTTCATTATCTCATCTATTGCTTCTCCGATCCCTTGACTTCCTGACTTTCGTCTCACCACCCCTTCCATCTTCCCTTGTTTCACTTGTCTTCTTTTCCTTGACTTCCCTTCTCTTGTCCCCCTTCCTTCGCTCTTGACTTTCCTTATCTTTTCCCTATCCGCTTTTCATTTCTTCCTTGTCATCTCTCTTGACTTTGACTTTCCTTCCTCCTCGTATCCTGACTTTTGCCCTTGACCTTTCCCTTCATTATTCAGATCTCTCTTGGATCCGTCCCTTGACTTTTCCTTACACTGTTGTTTCCTTCATTATCGTATGTCTTATGCTGTTGCCTTTGACTTATCTCTCCACTTTTTCCCTCTTTCTCTTGCCCTCGGTTCCTTGATTTGCCTCTCTCTTTCGCCTCTATTGACTTTTCCTCAGACCCTTGGCTTCAATCCTTATCTCCATCCCTTACGGTTGACTTGACTTTTCGCCTCACTGCCCTTTTCCCTCAAACTCGTCCATGATTTTCGCTCATTTCTTCCGTAGCTCCCTCAAATCTCGCATAGGGAGACATTTCCTTGGTACCACCATGATCCCATCATCTTTCTCTATGTTTTTTATTTTTTCCATTTTTGGCAAGATTTTCCCGCCCCCTAGGCAAGCATACGTCGGAGCTTGGCTGGCGCGCCATGACCTTTTGGTGGCGCGCCGTGGCTAAGGCTTAGCACGCTTGGCTGGCTCACCATGACTTAGGCTTAGCCCTTTGGCTGGCGCGCCATGACTTAGGCTTAGCCATTTGGCTGGCGCACCATGACTTTGGCTTAGCCGTGCAGCTTAGTTAAGCCCGTATCTCGACGAAACGAGGTCTTGGAAATGTCCTGAGACCACGGTCGCGATCGCAGAGAAGAGGTCCTTCAGAAAGGTGTTTGCTCCCCT
The DNA here is from genome assembly GCF_016647785.1 of Suillus fuscotomentosus. Lineage (NCBI taxonomy): Eukaryota > Fungi > Basidiomycota > Agaricomycetes > Boletales > Suillaceae > Suillus > Suillus fuscotomentosus. The sequence goes on from NW_024539587.1 coordinate 14,543, forward strand.
ATAAGGAAATTTCCCACGGTCGGGTCGAAGCTGAGTCATGGTCCCGAGTATCCCAGGATCATATTCCTTGGTGGGCGCGCCTTCCGAAAATGTTGTCTTCCTCCTGCGCGCCACGGCTGCGCGCTGCGCGCCATGGCTTTGGCCGGGAGTGGGCCCCATCCTCCGTGGGTCAGAATATTAGGGTCCACACACAGTGGGAGTCCGGGACTCCCACATCTGATGCATGGGGATATCTGGAAAATTGAACCGAAGGGGTCCATATACAGTGGGAGTCCTAGTAGGCCATATCTGATACATGAAATGTTTTGAAAGTGAAGCTGAAATCGACCCTAGGCTGACCCTAGGAACCCCCATAGCACGAATTTGTGCGAACGTGGCTGTGGTCGCGGAATGTCTTTATGTCGTGATCTGACGGAGATATGGGCAAAACAAGCGCAGCAGGGACTCTTTTATGTCATACATTTTCGCACTCAGCAGGGACTCCCTGTAAACCGGAATAGGGGCAGGGATTTCCTTTTTCGAGCAGGGACTCCCCATATATGGTTAGTAGCAGGGACAGGGACGGCTACAGGGGTGTAAACCGGGAAACAGATAGATAGTTTTACAGATGACATGACATTAAAACTCGATTTAAATGTCAAGCTTTGGCAAAACTTCAAGTTTTCTCCAAAGTTTTATGTAAGAATCAAACTTTAAATTGAAGCAGACATGGAAAATCTGATTATATTTATTATATTTGTTGACATATTGTCTGTGGGAATATGGTTGTGAATATTTGATATTTTGGATGACACACAAAACACCACCAAAATTTGAAGTCGTGCACCCATCTTTATGTTAGTTTAAATATCAAATATTGTTTTCACATTTTGTACAACATATAAACCTCTTTTAAATATCGTTCACCCCGATGTGAGGTTGAGTGGAGAAAGGTTTAGTTGGCGCCTTTCGTGTAGACAAATCATTGTGATGTTGGCAAGCGTCAGAAAGTTGTCCTATTCGTGGTCAAGATGTTCCTACTTTTATTGTGAATGCCGTGACTTAGCCTAGTTAGGCCGCTTTGTTGGCTCAGGATTTGAAGTCGTTTGAAAGGAACCGAGTGATAACAGGGTACCAGAAACTGCTGGACGACGAACTGGCACTACAGTAAGCTGAAGCATGGCAATGTCGTTCAATAGCCCACCACCTTCCCTTCGATCTTCTATCTCTGCCTCCAACAATATGCATGTCCACAAATACGTCACGAACAAAGCACCGACCACTTACGTGATCAATTTATCCATGTAGGCCTCAATATCACTGACGGCACAGGGAATCGAAATATGTCTTAATCGGAGAAAGCTGATATTACATGGTGGACTTCGTTGTAGAAGGCTCGCGGCCGCCTGGAGTGTGACGTGTTTCAGGTGTACCACGCTTTCCGAATCGTAGTACCGGTCAATTTGGAACTGTCGGATCAGAAGTCTCACACCGGCAAGCTGCAGATCGTCCTGATCACCGCATGTCGGTAGCGACAAAACTCAGCAGGCGTCAATTCGTGAGAATGGCCTCGTTCATCGGAGCGCCGCATCATCATATCTCATACACTGGTAGACCCTGGTGGTCCGTGGCGGTAGCCTCGTTTACGCCTTGATGTTGTCGACAACGAGACTACTGCATTTGAAGGTGGGGAAAGCAGCCTTGGGCTACTTCAAAAGACCAAACGCCGATACGAATGCAACATTTTCTGTCGTCATTCAATGGACACTGGTGCTTTCGTTCCTGACAAGAGCGTCCGTAGGGCCGCTTACTTTCAGTAGGGTTCACCTGCTTCCACGATGTCGCTACAGCTGATCGAGATACAGAAAATTAAATGACATGCGTTATCCTCAAGCAGCGGATGGCACATATCGACGGTAAGTGTCCACGTTCCGCATACCTGTGACACGTCTGAAATTGAGCATAGAGCTCGAAGTCTATCATCTCAGTCCCTTGCTGCACTGCATGCAAAGTTTACCCCGCCAAGTGCCCAGTCCACGCTCGATAGTGATGCAATTGGACTCTCTGACTCTTCTAGCGATAAGTCATCTGAGTAGTAAGTAGTTTGACCGGAGCTCTCCGGTGCTTGTGCTGAAAACTTGCTTAGATAATTGCAGCAAATCCTCGAAGTTCCAGCATCGTGGAAAAGGGAGCAAATGATGAGCGATCTCGATTCTGAACGGTATACCAAAAGGTCGCATCACGACAACGAGTTTTTGGAGCAATACGATGGTGACATGGATATCGTCTTGATCTTTGTAAGTCGTAAGCTCGTGTGTTAACAACATGGTAATGACTAGTCTTTAGCCTGGCCTATTTTCCGGAGTGAATACGGTGTTCATCGCCACTATGGGGCCTAGTGACGCTACTACCACAGATGCTTTATTGACGCAAATCATCACGTTGATGGTAATGAACAGCCATGGAAACCCTGTCATAGATACTTATCCGCTTCCCGTACCACCTGCATATTCCAGCGGGCAAATATGGTTCCAGACACCAGCTTATGCCAGCCTTTCATTCAGCCTTCTTGCAGCATTCGGCGCCATTTTGGGCAAACAGTGGCTCCGCATCTACAAGCTTAAACGGTTCGGCTGTGGATCCCTCGAGGAGCAGGGCAAAAACAGACAACACAAATTTGACAGCCTCAAAGCGTGGCATTTGGATGCTGTGCTGCAAACCTTTTGGAAATTTCTATTCGGCATCTCTCTCTCGCATGGTCATGACTAATCCTGGCACATGATGGCGTTGGTGGTGAAAAGAAGCTCATCGAGGACATTATGAAAGTCGGCGGTGGTGCCATGTTCATCGATAAGGCCTATCAGCTGGTTAGCGCACAGGGCGGGTCTGGTACCGATGATCTGGAGTTCCTGTTAGCAGAGATGGAGAACCGCGTTGGAAGCCTTATTTTCATCCTTGCCGGCTACAGCGGTCAGAACGAGAAATTCTATGTAAACTCTTCCTCAGGAAGGGTGGCTACAAACGAGTGCGTGATTTTTCATATCCCTTCTTTACACCACCTCATGTCAGTCTCTGAAGCTTGCGGAGCGCACTATTCAGTTCGCTGATACCCTTACATTCCTTGGACGGGCCGGTCAGTGCACGAGTCTACCTTAGATGACGCCGGCTTCGATCAGACCTGGTACTCTACATTTTCTTCGTCTTTTCATGTAACTACCGACGTCGTGCGTAGGTTCTGCTTAATACCACCTAAAATTCTGCCACCCGTGGAATTATTATTCAAGATGGTGGATTTCATATCCATCGCACACCTCAGTGCGTTTTCACCGCCTGGAACTAGATATACATGTCTGGTCAACTAGAGACCAAGACTGATACATAATTGTCTGATACATAGAACACTAAGTTAGTTAATATGATATAAAAAGCAACGAACACTACATTATGAAGCGTAGATTAGTATCCTGAAAAGGCGGTGTTAATCTGAATCCACCACACTACAAACTATAAGTGCTTACGATGTAGTGCGAGCTCGACAGTTGAGGTTTCTGTTGATAATGATGCTTCAAAATGGCCCTAACAGACTTGAGCAGTTCTTGGTAACTTTGTACTGGCTTCGTTGCTGTGCACTAAGTCAGTCTCACGCAACAAGACATAGAACTCCCGACCAACTTAAAGATGTAACGAATGCCTGTCCGTGTCTGTCAGCTACAAAGAGGCGGAGAGATTTGAGTGAAATGTCGCTCACGTAGCTCATAGCCCCAACAGCCATGCCACCCTGCGTTGTGTCAGCACTGGTTTGATCATCACGACAACCAGCAAATGATATCTAGATAGAAACAAGCGGCAGAAGCACACAGCACATAACGGCAGGACGTCACTTACCACGTCAGCCTTTGTGGCCTTCTCTGCTTGAGCCTGACGAGCGATGTGGTTTCCCTTGAGGCGCCCATTCGAATGATACTGCAAGATTGTCAGTCCCAATACTGACTGAAGCAAGTATCGTGCTCACGATGTATGGCAAATCTGGCAGCCATGGACTTTCAGTCAGCTTTTATCATTACGAAATAACGTACTTACCCAGTGCCGTTCCGGAGTGACAAGACTACGGGAATCAATGAGATTTGTCAGATGGGCCGGCACATTATGAAACGACCTCACGTCAAAAACAGCCTGGATGGATGGGGTTCTATTAGTTCCGAACAGCAAGGGTTAGTCATCACTCACAGTCAGACGGCAGCCTGTTGGTAACGATTTGACCTGTGGAATCTATCAGATCAGTGCGTTTCTCCTATCGTGCGACAAGTGTACCATGATGCGGTGCATTTCCTGCATTGGAGTTATAAGCATAAACAGGTTGAAAATATAAAGTCCTCACGTCATCAACAATCATTCCGGCTTTCTTGTAGTCGACAGGGTATATGACTGTGCATGATGAAATCTAACGATGTTCTAAAGAAAAAGGAATGACCCTTTACCTTCATCAAGTCCATCAACTTCGTCCCCATCCTTATCCGGAACCTGTCCTCCGTGACCCGAGTCTAGACGACAATGAGGATATTCGGAAATTATATCCGAAGGTTCGAAAAGATGACCTACAGTGGAAAAATAGCGCATCATGAGGATGAGCGTCATTCACAAGCCAACGCATCGCATCGAGAATGTTTTTCCTTGTTGGCATTTGCCTCGAATTATCGGTGTCATCGACCAACATTACAATATCGCCATCTTTGTAGCCCCAATTGGCTAGGGCAAGGTATGAGCATCGACGCCGCAACGGTCGACGAACAAACGTACATGTTAAAAACCGCTTTACATTGTGTGCATCGTTGATACAGCCCCGGAGCTCGCGTCGTTGACCTTTGTAGTTGATTCCGATCTAAAGAAAGACTCGACTCGGATTTTCAATTAGTACTGTATCTTCACTCACGCACAGTGCTTTCTTCCGCCCGGTACATTTCGAATATTGGAAATGAACATGACCGTTATGATGCACGACCTGTTGGTGAACATGTGGCTGCACCTGCTGCTGAGGATGAATTATAGGCTTATGTGCACTACTTGCCGAGTTTCCGCGCGATCGGTGACCATGGCCTGAAGGACCTGAGTGTGGCGTTGGCGGACGTAGATGTTGTGAAGAACGTGAGCGGTGCAAATTTTGCGTACTACTTGCGGATGAAGGCTGTGTGGGTGGTGCGAAACGGAGCTGCTGCGAGGTGGTGCGACGAATGGTCTGAGTTGCGGTAGAAGTCGGATGAGAATGTTGGTGATGTCCGTGCCTGTGAGATTGACCTTGAGTGTGAGTGTGAGTGCGAGTGTGAATATCAGTGTGGTTATTTCTGGATGACGGTTGGACATTTGATAACTTTGAAACAAATTGCGGAACGGGCATGGGTGGAGGAGGTGTCAAACGACGAGACATTAACGGGTGAGGTGGATGTAAAGACATATAGGGAGACGGGGGCGGTCGCGTTGCATGCGGGATTGGTGGTGGAGGTGGGCGCCCGCGAGAAGGATAGCCCTCATGAATAAGCGAAGGGAGATTCTCACGTGAATACATGCTGTGAACAATGAAGTAATAAAGCGGCAATTTGAAATAAATATGATATGAACAGGAAATCTGATTTGAAGCTTACCGGGGACTGTGGGGGAAAATAATGTGAACTCGTCAACACCGTCACTGCAGAGAAGCTGAAATTTTTTTACTTTGGTGACGCTGATCGCGGAACTTCGGGCAGACCGAGCGGTACGAATGGCTTGGGGAACGGATCATGGGATCGATGAAGTTCTCTGTGATAATCATTCTTTATCAGTAACGACTTGCTGTATCGTGTAGATCGTTGCGTACGTCACTGGCGGAATTCCAGGGCTATAGGATCACCCTTGTCTATTGAGATCGATGGAGAACAAGCGTATGATAACTCACGATGGGATTGGAAATCTAGGATTTGGAGAACGTCGCCGATCTTGGGCGGTGTCGTTGCCGCGCAGATCCCACATCATTGTGTTGACTTGGGTATACGACTTGAAGCGCGGGAAGAAGAGGAATGCAGGACAGCCTGGCATGGCAGAGATCACGGTGAGCACATTGCAGCACTAAGCTTATATAGTCTTCATGAATGCTTGGGGGACTTACGGTGAGGAGGAAACCCAAGAAGACCTGGAGAGGGAGGTTTGACAGGGAAAGGGCCAACTCGGACAAAAGAGCATCTCAGCAAGAATAGTGCCTTTATTTGACCGGACTAGGCCAGCTGCCTAACCCCGCCAAGGACATCTCGTTTTGGAAGTCGCTCGGAGGTGCGCTCAGGGGCTGTGAGACCTGCGCACTGACTCGGATGGGAGTCACTCAGAATGCACTACCAGTCACCGAAATCAACCCAGTGCTGGCACTGCTGAGTAATGCAAGTACTAATGTCCTTGTTTGAAGGGCATTGTCGTTCAACGGCGATCTATATGATGATGAGTCACATGTCAATGAGATGAAATCATCAAACTAACGCTGCTACGCAGGATGCTCAGAAAAGTTAACTGAGTGTGCTCCAGAGTACGCAAGCTCGAGTGTTGTCACGACCTTGACAGATATCTTATAGCTGTCTGCTGCAGATCGGTCAGACTGCGGAAGACTGCGGGATCAGAAAATGCACTCCGGCCCTAAATTATGGTTTCCCAGCGTCTTTCTTCTTTCTGCAATGTTCCGCGACCGGTTACCATAATATTTATCGGGTGTACCTCTGCTCCTACTATGGCATCTGTTTGGGCTGGATATTCCTGCCGTTGTTCGCGTCGACAATTTGTACTCGCAGTCTGCTCAATTGCGCTGTTGAGTCTCTGTGATCGGCATGGCCGGCCATGAATGATTTTTCCACCCTGCAGTAGCCATCGACTTGTGATCTCGTAGTATGCTATACCAACAGCTTCTATTATGCGATGCGGGCTTAGCTAGCCTTTGTTCTATTTTTGGGCCTTCGAGTTACAGACTGGGCTGATGATGCATATCGACGAGTACTGCAAGAACTACACGACGACCATCGTTGGCTGTATATACGACGTGTAGGCAGTACATCTAGCCCACCGAAAAAACTCTTAAATTGACCCAATGTAGCACATGATAATCTGCTGCCGCGGTGCTGCGGCTGATAAATTTAACGGATAGGTTTGCCTTCTTTTGGTTGGTTCGGGCATACATGAACCTTCTAGCTGATTATATGATGAACCACGATTTAGCCAATTTCCTCTTCCTTTCCGACTTCGTCTCCATTCGCCTCGGTTTACTGAGCGCCGGCTTCATTTCCCCCAGAAAATTCTGTTTTACGCATGTCCATAACGCCGAAGGCTGTTCTCCATGCTATCTGTCGCATCGTTCTCGCCGTTATTCGCATTCCTGGTCTTGTCTCGCTCTGCATTCTTATAACCCTTTACACCATAACTGAGCAACGGTTTTCTGACAAGTTTTTTGCAGAAAACTATACATGGCAACCTGCTTTTCCTTCAAGTTGGAGATTCATCCTCCTCCTCATCCTCGTCGTACCCACTTTTGCCTTCATCCAGATACTCCGTCTCTTGGCCTATCGATTTCTACTTCCCCTGTTAATCGGTCGATGGAATAAGACTTTTGGAGCCGGGGACCCTTCCGACGAAGGGTACATTATGTTCTATCGAGATAGCTCTATCGGCGGACGTGAACTTTTTAACCCCGAGGAAGAAATTGCGCTCATGGAAAGCTCGGAAGAAGGTGCTAGTGTGCGCTCATCCTCTAGACCAACGTCTCCTACTCCGCGTCTGGCGCCCCATCCCAAACTGTGGAAGATAAAGCTTTTCGCATATTTCGTCCTGCTTTGTGTGAGCACATGGGTCGGAGTCCATTACGAGCAGCCTGGCGATGTACGCTACAGAGATTCTATTCAGGAGGCTGTTGCACACCCTCGAAAACAAGGCTACGGAAAGCAAGGTGAGCTCCTCCAAACTCATAAAATCGAACGCAGCTTCAAGTTATCCCGCTCCAGAGAAAATCTTCATTGCTGCGATGTTCTACAATAACGAATATGTCATCCCATACTGGCACGATACCCTTATCAAAGTCATTCACTATCTTGGTCCAGATAACGTCTTCGTCTCTATCGTTGAGAGTCACAGTACCGATGAATCTCCGCAGCTCCTTGACGCACTAGATGCGGACCTGGCGCTTTTGGGTGTGTCACGGCGCATACTCACGAGAGATAAAGCAGTACCAAAGCCCGACGATATGCGCGGAAACAACCGCATTGAATTCCTAGCCGCTACACGTAATCGCGTAATCGAGCCCCTGATAGTAGGAGGGTATGATAGGGTTGTATTCTCAAATGACATATTTATCGAGCCCGAGAGCTTCGTCGAGTTGTTGGAAACGAACAGCGGGGATTACGACATGGCATGTGGCCTAGACATGGGACATTTTGGGTAAGTAACATCTCACTGCTACGACACATCCGTAATTCTAATCGTGGTAAAAGTGCATATGATATGTGGGTTCTTCGAGATCGACAGGCAAAACTAGCTAGTGCAATGTGAGTCGCGAATTCTATCTTCACTACGTCTAATTCAGTTTGTTTGACATCTAGCTGGCCATATTTCTTCGACGAAGCTGATTATAAAGCAATGCATACCGAGTCTCCTGTGCCCGTATTCACCTGCTGGAACGGCATCGTTGTCTTCACTGCAGATCCTCTTCTCCCAATAGCCTTGCGGTCCAACCGCACGCTTTCCAATGATCCTCTGCCATACGAATTACCAGCAACACACCCAGCAGCACACAATGCCTCGATGCAGGGTCCGAGTCCTGCTCTGACACCCCCAATACGATTCCGTGCATCTGCGCCAGAGGAATGTTTTTCGTCAGAAAGTTTCCTACTCCCATATGATATGAGACGACAGTTCAATCTGCAGAACATATATCTGAACCCAAGGGTAATCAACGCTTACGACTGGAGGTTTGTCGCATGCTACATTATCAGGATATTGGCTGATGTATCATGTCAGGTTTTATTTCTACTTCAAGTGGCTTATGCGCCACCCCGTGCTCCAATGGTGGATCGAAAAGGTGTATGATGGTGCATGGATGGCAAGATCTGTGCTTGTCGTGGGCGATGCAGATAAGGTTTCCTGGTGGGACGGTGGAGACTGTCATCCATGGTGGTAGGTGGACTCAGTCATGGGATTTTGAGATTTTAGGGCAACAAGTCATGGGACGATATGGGATTGCCCGTTTATGACTTCTATAATACCAAAGTATTCGCTCGTGCATAAATCAGCCAGGCAGGTACTACTACGATTATTTATATCTGTTTGCCCTTTAGATTCACGCATTATGTAATATACACGAGTCTTATATTCGACGACTGGTCTACATGGTTGCCTTGAAGGTCTAATCAAGACGGATCACGGTAACAACGCTGGGTATGTAAATTTTTGCAGCTCTACGCAATGCATCAGCGCTGTAAGTACGTACCATATCTATTGTGATGCGATTGCCAAGTTGACTGATAACTACGTGACAGTTCACAGGATCACTGTCGTTATGCCACCATTGTCAAAGGCTTGTAGTATTCGATAAGCGTCCGTTTCAAGTCCCTGGTCCCTAACTATGGTGGCCACTGGCCCTCGCGCAAATATGATGGCTCTAGTCGTGCACCTTGTACTTTGTATTGTTTACAACGACAAGCTCTTCGCCCACATTGCCGTTAGCCAACTCGTACGAGTGGGACGCTCCGTATCTATCGATCTTGACGTGAGAGCAAAATAGATCGCTTGCATCAAGTTATAAAGCTCGCAATGAAACCATCACTGATCCTGCATCGTCCAGTTACTCTTTTGATTCGTTCCAATTCCGCCATGCCACCCAAGACCGCCGAAACCGCTCCCCATCCCCTCCCTGCCGCGCGCGACCTTCGTCAGGATCACCGTGACCACATAATCACATGCAAACGTCGATGGATGTCTGTTTCATGGGAGCTGCAGAGGATCCAACAAGAAGAAAATACATTGGAGGGCCAGCTCTCGAGGTGCCCTCGATCTTCTGGAGCACCATATTTGAACCAGCACATCTCAGAAGCTTCTTTTTATATTCCGATATACGCACAACCTAGTCCACTATCTCCCGGGAGAAAGCGGGCATTATTGGTGAGTGATACATAGTAGATTTGTAAATCAACGATATCTCTAAAACTGTGTAAGATTGGAATTAATTACAAAGGTCAACGCTGTGAACTAAGAGGGTGCAACAATGACATCCATAATATCTTACCATGCCTTATTAGTACGTGCAGTTGTTGGCAATTCAACGATGACTCTTATGACTCCCTTTCAGATCAATGGGGATACCATCCCAGAGATATTGTACAATTAATTGATGATGGTTATCGCCCCCCACCAACTAGGCAAAATATCTTACTTGAAATGCATCGCTTGGCATCTTATTCAAGGGCCGGTGATTCCATGTTCTTTTATTGTACGTACTGTCCTTGATGGCGTTGTTGGTGAATTCTGAATCACGCGGTTGCTTACACAGTTTCGGGGCATGGAGGCCAAGTCCGCGACCTAGATGGCGACGAAGTTGATGGTTATGATGAATGTAAGATCAAAGCCTGATTATAAAAATTACGTTGACATTCGCAAAGTCATATGTCCAGTCGACTATCAACAGTCGGGTGTGATCAACGACGATGTCAGATGTTTACCCTCTTAATCAAAGGATAACGCTGATTAGCTCTTTAGGAAATACATGAAATCATGGTCAGTATCATGACGCAAAGAACACCTCATATTTCACATGGTATTTCAAATACGTCGCTGATAGAACGCACGCAGGTTAAGCCACTGGCAGCTGGCTCACGGTTGACGGTACGGAGAGTAATCGATGACGCGAAATCACTAAATAACTCAGCTTTACAGGCGCTTTTCGACGTAAGCAGGTTCCTTGATACCGTAACTCGAAGTACTGAGTGACTCCAGTCGTGCCATTCCGGCACGGTGCTTGGTGAGCTCTAGATCAACTTCATCGCTGCCGAATTCTGAATGATAGATAGATTTGCCTTATCTTGTGGGAGAAGCAGTTTCCTCTGTGATTTTGTCTGATCGTCTCCATAGTATGACTCTAGACAATGCACGTTCGTCGATGGCGTCACGCCAGGTGCTCGCATTAGGAAGCACTCCCAGGCACAAGTTGTGAGCATCGGTTTCTGCGAGTCGATCGTGCTTCTCAGGCAACATCGGACAGGTTTGTTTCTCGGGTTGTGAGGATTTCGAAGAGAGTGAAAGCATCACAATGCCTGGTCGACCTATTGGTGGACTCATGACCTTTGTGCGTAAAACTACCAAAACATCAGTTCCTTCTCATCTTCCCTTGAAGGCTTTCATACATGTTTTCTGTCCGTGTCAAACTTCCATTGCTCGCCCAACTGGCTGACATTTGAAATTTGCTCAGCTTGCACGCAGGCTCTTACTTTCCAAAACAGATTTGAACAAATACGCGCGTTCGTCCGTGAAATCTTACCGGACGCTAGACAACACCCTCAGTTTTCCTGCTCGAATCCTCTCGTTTGTCAACGTATTCTTATCCAGACTATAGCCACTGATATTGCACAGGATATAACGTTGCCTTTCTATATCTGAACGCTCGGAAATCGGATTGGGTTGTAATATATGTTAACATGATCGTGCGTATTTGATCTTGTTGACACCGTTCCGTTATGAGCCGCTCGTAAGTACGAAATGATTGGGTCCAATTGCTGAGGACAGTGCTCATCGATCAACAAAGAACCCGGGGTTGGTCTCCCCGAAGCCTGGATGCGGTTCACATGTCCTTCATCTAACATTTACACAGCGATGATTGGCCAGATTGGCACAAGTCACGCTACTTCTGTATCTTATCGCGCCTCTTCGGTCGCGAGAGTGATTATTGTCCGTTATTTCATCGCAAGCCCCATATAATCTCCGTACCGTTTTGCAAAGTCAGCGCTTCGCCTTCCTCCTATCCGTCTTTTTTGCGATGCACCTGTCAAACGAAGCTTGCCGAGACTGGTATATATCACCTAGTGATAGTGTGTTGTAGTCAAATTGACAGAATCATCTAGCGCTATGAGGGCGGGAGCTTGATAATCTTTACTCATAAAACGCAAGGGTAGATTCTCAAGGGTTTCACTAGCTACTTGCCCACGCACTCTGAAGCGTAGATAGTAGTCATAAATTACCCTCATCGATAAGCGCGTATGTCTGTCCCTCCTTCCAAGCTCGCTTCGTATGTTTACCTCCTGATCGTCATGTCCTCGCTAACGTAGTCCCATGGCTTAAACAGTCGCCGAAACAAGGGGTAATGTGACCGTCAATGCATGATGTGCCTGCCTAGTATTGACTCGTTTCAAAAGGCTAGACAGATCAAGGAGTTCATACACTTCGTCCATCCCTGCAGTCGTTCCTGTGAGGCGATCGCCATCTCCGAAGTAAGTAAGCTCATTCAACTTCACGTGATCAAGTCGTGTTAAGTTCACATCGTTTACCAGACCAGCGGCTACCAAAACGCGCCGAGCGCTAATACGCCAATATCCTCTCCCGACGTCCTCCAGTGCACATGCGCCCCTTCCTCCATCAGTGCCTTCCTATGGTTTGAAGTACAACGGGAGGATTACGCCAGATGCTCGGCCAGTACAACATGGTTCTGTGACTTCGCGGCTTCACCGCTCACGGACGCAATCGACTCAATCTCTTCAGCAGCAGACAGGAGAGAGTACAGAGCTATCGAGACAGCATATACACTCACCCTATAGTGCTGCGCGACGACCTGTCGTCGCAAAGTGCAACTGTGACCTGTGTGATCAACTTGAAATGGAGATTCCACAGACAATTAAAGTGTTACCTCCACGTGCGAGGAAGAAGAAGGCGTTATGCGTGAGTCCTTTCAAGTTTGTCCTTGCATGGCTTATCTTCGTGTAGATCGGCATAAACTACAAAAGCCAGGATAGAGAGCTTCGTGGCTGTGTGAATGATGCTTGGAACATTGCAGAGTTTCTAAAATGTCTGTCCATTTCCATTTCCATTTCCTCTTATTCACTCAGTATTGAGCGACACAACCATGTAACAGCCTTCTGGAATTACGCGAAAGAGGACATCATGGTACTCACAGATGAGCCATACAATCTGAAATACATGCCGACGAGACGGAACATCCTTAGCGCGTTGCGATGGTTAGTGAAAGACGCCCAGCCTGGAGATTGCTTATTCTTTCACTGTGAGTCACGTATCCGTAATTTGAACAAGCGATTGATGATGTATCTAGACTCTGGACATGGAGGACGAATCGTCGACTTGGATGGTCGCCGTGTGGATGGTCACCGTGTAGATGGTTTTGAAAAGGGTGACAAGTTGCGATAGTTTCAACTTTGAGAAATGCTGATCCGCAAGCAAGCTATCCACCCAATTGACTGGGAACGCGCTGGTGAGATTGTGAGCGAGGTGCGTTTGTATACTTGTTTACTTTGATTATATGCGATGTCAATCCTCAAACAGGACTTATACGACGTGATGGCAAGTACTGGGAACGCGAACTGTGAGGTTGATACTAACTTTGCACACAGGTCAAACCCCTACCCACTGGCTGCTGCCTTAATGTGAGTCTGTGAACGGCTTTGTGAATGGCTTTGTGTCAACCAATTTCAAAATTTTATCAACAGGCGTTGTTTGATGTAAGTTTAATTGCCAATCTTCAAGTTGAACAGATTGTATCATGATTACTAGTCATGTTATTCTGGATCCGTCCTTGGTATGAAGCTGTTATATTACTATGTTGTGATTCTTTGTTGATCTGTCTCGTGCAAAGATTTGCCATACATCGTCAGTCCAAAGATGCGAATTGATGTATTCGCGACTGTCTAATCAATTTGCTCAGTATCAACCCAGTGATCACCTAAGACAGCACGTTGCGAACTCTCGAGCTCTTACAAAGTACCCCCAAGCTCATGTGGTAAGTAAAATACGCTCCTCAACTCGAAGTCTGTTTGACGATCAGATATTAGGTATTATTTGCAAGCTGTAGCGACTTCCAAGGTAGCGGGGGCGTTATCATAAGGGGTGGAGAGTTTCTTGGAGCCATGTCCTCTGTGCGTAGTAATTAACAATTCGCTCGTATTATTCTGATCAAATAGTGACTATCAGGCCTTCATCTCGTCCCTTAGTGAGTACTATTCTAGTAATGACAGTCATGCGACTTACTGGCATTAGCGACCAACCCATCCCAGACATATCTGCAGGTACTTGCGTCTGTGCAGGTTATTTTACGTCGGACTCAGAGGCAGACGCCGCAGCTGTCGAGTTCGTATCCCATTGTACGTCAATCCCATACTTTCTCACATTCACTAACGCTGTGAAAACTTCATCAGGATTCCAGTCAACAATGCCTCTTCTAATTTAGTTTTTCCTTCTACGATTTGTACATACAACAGGGAAGTTCTGTGAGTAGAAACCTTGCCGTACCCCCATATCGAAGACCGCAACACAATCAGCAGAATTGACACCTTATTCAAATTCTACTGTACAGATGCGATCTATTAGTTGACACCACATAGATGATGTACTCACAGACTTCCTGACATACTGAGTCGCCCCATCCTGGTATGAGAGGATATAGTAGATTGACAGACGACAAATATTTAGAGTCCCGCTACTAGAAGAACTTATATCCGAACTTTATACTGCGAGAGAAGGAAACTTTGTTCCGGTCCACTAATCACAAATATACACATAGTGGTACGCCACGAAGTACCATGATCATCCTATTTGCATTTTCATTTCTTCGTAATCCCCTCAGAATGTGGCAAACATTTGGTTTAAATCTCGAGGTTCTCGCCACATCCTCATTTTTTCCCCAGTGAGTGGAGTAGTATTTGGGTCCCTTTACTCCTGGAAAATTGTACATGTAGTAAGTAACATGTAGCGCGACTCAATCACGATTGGGAAATTCCGTGAAATGAATACACGTATGTGGGCGAAACCACTGAGGACTTGGAGCTAAGACATTAAGACACAGAACAACCCCGGGCCAAATATGATAAATTTAAAGAGCCTTGCAACAAATCAGATTTTAAGACGCAAATGATGATCTAAAAATCTGTTTATGTAGAAATCAGGGTTCAGAACAGGCCCGCGTGGAGTTGTGGTGACTCTGTTTACTTTTCGTGAACGAACGAAGAGCAAGATATCATATAGTTGGAGACGTAGAATTTGGATTTACAAGGACTGCGCTTGTTATTGTTTTAGATGGAACGATCCAGTTAAGGATCGTCCCGGAGACTGCTGGAACAGCTTACCTTGCGCGTCTCAAATAGCAGACGTGTACGCCTGTTTATGATTCTATACTCGTTTGTTGAGATATGGGGATACTAGTTAATTGAATACCTGTGCATCAAGCACAAGAACCGAATGTTTGGTTATGAGTGAGCTGTCTGGTGTTACAAAGACTACATGCGTTGTGTCTGTAGTAGACGCCAGGTCACAGAATAAAATAGTCCAGGAGCAAATAGGGAAATTTGAATTTCCGAATTGCAAAGAGTGGAGCGCTGCGAAGAAATTAACCGAGAGACGGTTCAATTCATGCGACAGAACTCACACAACTCTGCCAGATCGAGAATCGTCCCCATAAGTGTGTGTGCAGGATATAAAAGCTGGTTTTCGTCCTACAGTGTTTCCGCATCCTCCGAAACATCATTTGAGATCTCTCTCAGAAGATTCCATATCATCTCGCACATAGATGCTTTCTCCCTCCTTGCTGTTGTTATCTCTTTGACAACATCTATGTTTGTTAGCGCATGTACGAGCGAGTGGGAACATTGCAAACGGACACCAGATTGCTGCGAGCCCTTGTATTGTGATGTTGGGGTGAGTATGGGCAGGTCACTGTGCAACCAGGATTCAATGACTCACCTGCTCGCCTTAGAGTATCTGCAGGTCAGGGGTGGCGGAGTGAAAATTGAGTCGGTAGCCCGAGCGGCATGTCACGTCAGTGGGTCATTTTCCTGCTTCCGCTTTGGTATCATGCTTGAGGGTGCAATATCTAGTTCGCAGTGACACAGTTAATCAGTACAATTGTTTTTGAACGAATTTTCGTGCTGCTCGAGCAATATTAATGTAGATGATCCAGATGAATTTTACGAACAAAAAATCTCAGAAGTAGGACAGACAGACAAGATGGTGAAAGGAAAGATAGATAGATAGATAGATAGATAGATATACTTACATAAATAATCTGACCACAAGGCAGAGCCTGCAATGGAGAGGAAATTTAAGATGCCCGAATGATGGTGGCATCATGCGTATGAGCTCAGCTTCTCGAACCTCCGCCTGGAACACGACAGCGCATTGCTCCGACACTCGGGGTTGATTATTTTGATGCAACGATTGTACCAGACGAAATTGCAGATGTCTTCGTAGCAGGAGCGAGCGCTGTATGTAGATATCGACATAAGACACATTATACAAGATAAATATACCGTGAATAAGAAAGACGGTATAACTTATGAGATGCAACAGTCCGCGACAAAGACTCGATGGGGCTTACAGAAAACTTCCACTGCGCCCACTACCAAAATGCTCTCCTTTGACATCCCGATCGACGAACAGTCAAACTTTCAAAGGACACGTACTGTGCGCTCCTGTGATGAAAAGAGCAGACCTTCAATATTCAATGTATGATAGTTCCCCGTCTGGTTGTCATGCGCTGAAGGCAAAGTGGCCATGATTTTGACCTACAAGAATTGCACAAAAATATTGTAACTCTATTCCTCCGCTCGTGTCTCGTTATTACGTAATAGAGTAAATTGTACTCGCTTGTACCGGTGCTCTCCGATTGAATCTGCTCGTGTTGGAGGTACCACTCAATCTTATAGCATTTGTTTCACTTGCTGAGTTCCCTCGTATTCTAGCCTATTACATCTTTGTTTCTCGCCTTAGCGAACAACATGCAGACACTCCACTCAGAATTCAATATCTCTGGCTCTGTTTCAGATATCATCGGTGCACTACAAACCAACGTAAGTGCCAAGTTTCTTGAATTAGAATTCATGTCCGCCGAGAATAACAATCATCCATTCCAGCTCGCACGCTCGCAAGTGATTGTACGTCTGCTCCTTGGTCTATTTCGACATATCACATGTCATTTTACTGACGATAACTAGATTCCAGTCTTTGAAACTCCATACTCCAGATTCCCCAATACAGACCACTCTACCGTCAAGCTCGAACGCCAGAGCGTTGTCAACATCATCGCTCAGCGCCAGCAGCAATTGGATACAGTTCTGTACGAGCTCTCGGCGCTGGAGGCCGTGATAGATAGCGTTGTCAGCATCATCGCTGAGCGCCGGCAGAAATTGGATGCAGTTCTGGACGAGATCTCAGCTCTGGAAGCCGTAATGGATAGCTTCAGAAATCTTTATCAGCAAGTCGTCGAAAAGAAGGAGAAGATTATGCAGTCGATGAATTTGCACAAGGGACTCCTATCGGTTCTCTGGCGCCTGCCAACGGAAGTCCTATCCCAAATATTTAACCACTGTCTCCCCGAAACTAAATTGTGGCCCCCATCAAACCTCAGAGCCCCCATGCTGTTAACAAGGATATGCCAACGATGGAGGGAGGTTGCTGTGGGTACACCTGATTTATGGTGCAGGTTGTATATGGAAGCCGACGACAGAGGCTGGGAGCAGGCAGCTTTCTGCTACGACTTGTGGCTCAAGCGTTCACGAGGACGTCCGCTCTCGTTAGAACTCGGGTACCACTACTCGACCAAACTACGAAGTCTTCTTCAGCCCCATATGAGTCGTATAAAATTTCTTCGAGTCTCTATCGATTACTTCCGGGATAGGCGCCCTCAGCTGTTTGCTACTGACCTCCCAGCACTTCAGGAGTTGACCATACTACGGATGACAAATCATGATATTCCAACTACTGCACAATCCATCTCGCGCCTACCGTCCACTATGCGCAGTCTCAAGTTCATTGACATGAGACCGTTTTTCGACATCGAGCCCTTGTCTTCTTTCGGACCCATATGGGCTTGCTTGACGGATGTCCAGATCGCCGTATGTCACCCGAACGCATTCCTCCATTTGCTTCAGCTATGTCCCAACCTCTCTTCCTTAAATGTCCACATAGGATTTGACCAAAGAGAACCCATGGAATCATTCATGCACACAAAATTACAATCCTTATGCATCCTTCATGACCCTTTGTTCACGCGCCCTTTATCTGACCTGTTCGATGCTCTATCACTCCCCAATTTGCGCGCGCTTGAAGCTCGCCGCAATGGCCGCATTGAATCTTATTGGTCTCATGAGGATGTGAAGGCATGGTTGGCACGGTTAAAGTGTCCCCTGGAGACCCTGACTATCGGCGGTCGAGTGACGAATCTGACGATAACAGATGCGCAGCGAGCGGACTATGTTTCCCTCATTCCTTCCCTCAAAGTAGTGAATCACGGTAGTATATACCTTTGATAATCTTGGGTAACCGCATCCATGAAGTACTATATTATTCACTGTGATGCCACTGTAATTCTTACACAAAAACATGTACTATGGTATGTCTTAATCATGAATTATGTCGACCTTGGTGGACGACGTAGACATCTAACATATATAAGCACAGAGTGTTTGATCCTGCAGAACTAATTCGTGTCTACCCTACGTGCGTGCTCTAGCTGAGCGCTACTTGCTTCACAATTGCTCCCAATCTTCGTATCTTCTTCTCCTTTTGAATCCCAGCCGCACATCTCTCTCCTAAGTTTTCTCCTATTCGTCTACCATCATGGCCTCTGTGTGCTCTTTTCACGGCATGGTAGCCTTGTATATGATAAAAAAAATGAATCATGTGCCAGACATACAAGTTAGGTATAATTTTGCACCTCATCTTCTCTTCCGATATTATCAGCAGGTAATGCCGCAGATTTGGATGGGAGAACCACATCCATCTCGCTGGCTTCAACGTAGATTTCTCCTTCAGTGTGTCCTCTCCTCCATTGGACACGACTGAGTTCCGCATGGTTGAGCAACCATGCCGGATCGACATGGTAAGTTGCAGCCAAGCACCGGATGCTTAGCATCGCGCGACAGATAGAGACAACCGTAGCTGCCATTGCTATTCTGGATGATATATGTTGCTCGTGAACTTTAGTAGACGACCATGAACGGAACAATCTTACTCTCCCATATCAGTTGAATCATGGTAAATCTAACAACGGTTACGAGTTTTTCGTGCAGCTTTGACCATAAAACTTACGTATATGTCCTCTGGTGTCATCAGAGAAAGACTGATGATTTCGTACAGTAGCGATCCTGTTATTTGCTTGAGCACCTGCTAAATGAAAGGAATCGAGATATATTCACCGGCTGCAAATGAATACAAGAACATTCCCCTAAGTAAATATTAGTCTTAGTAGTAGAACTTGTGATCGATGAGGGGCTCACTCTTTGACGAATCGGTGGATCATCCCGTGTTGCTGCAAGGTTCTGGGGGTAACGCGAAAGCGATACAGCGTAAGTAAGAACATAGTCGTATGGACGACCAAGGCTGGCACATAGATGATGAATGTAAATGTAAGGCGTGCCGAGCTTGACTTGCTGTTCATGTTCACGACACTCTTGAATGTGTTATACACGACGGCGCCAAATATTGCAGCTCCTACCAAGCAAACGATGAAAATAGTGACCACCAACCATCTGATGAAGCGACTCCGAGGGAATAGATGCCATACTCGCAATGTTATAACACCTGTATACCAGTCGATTCAGTGGGATCGATCAATGTGCAAGGGACAGACATTGGCATAGAATCATGACTGTTGCTTTAACAGCGTATTCAATTATAGCAAACCTACGTCAATCTGTAAGTTGGTCTGTTGCCTTGTCATATGAAACAGCTCACCCCTGTTAAACGATGCATGTAAGACCCCAATGACGATATGCGCAGCTCAAAAACTCACAAAATAGTTGTGAGCCTTGGCTACTTTTGTTTGTGTCAGAGCAGTAAAACTAAACAATATAATCATTTCTAGTGCATTTATTATTATTAAATGGAGTCACACACCAAACTTGCACGAGAGCCAAGTATCGGATCTGTCGAACCTAAAATTAGTCACTAAGAACAATATGATTCGTAACAGCATTACGATGAAATACAGTATTTTTGACGGTGACCATGAACTGGACCAAAAGAAAGTCACCTAAAATAAACGATGGCGGTGAATCAGGGTTAGACTGTCATCGACCGTGAAGACGAAAATACTTCTTGAGCGAATGTGATAGCATGATCGTACACCACAAGAGTGAATGATACAAAGGTAAGAGTCAATTGCTGAACAGCAACGCCCGCTGACTGCACCTGTATGGACATAACAAAGTATGGGCGCCCTCGAGTGTTGACAACGTTGAAATCTGAGGGCTCACAGTATCCTGTGGGTTGGATCAATAAAAGCTTATTAGTGTTATATACTATACATCCACCGTGATGAACAGGAGGCGAAGCTGATGGATGGCACTTACTAGTCACAGCTGTACTAGGGATGATGCATCAAGCCAGTTACAGATAATGGCATCATCAATCCTGTCCATTCATCATATCTCTGGCAGTTCTGTGCCGGAGTTCCTCTCTGCTTCTATTCGGTATGATGGTAGTGCCCTGTTCATCAGAAGGCGCCACTAAATATTGAAGACGAAGACATATTCCAAATAAGCCGAACACAGAGGGAGTAACAACGTCACGTGTGTTCGACGAGTGCAGTTTGAAGAAACGAATAGCCTTAGGCCGAGCGTTAGATAATCAGGACCTCAATTGATGAGGGGCCTACTCTTTTGAGAATCGATAAATAACCCCATATCCCTGCAAGGCTCCTGGGCTGACGTGAAAACGATACAGTTCGAGTAAGAACACGGTCGAATGGACGACCAAGGGTAGCAAGTACATGACGGGTATATATGCAGATGTCTACTTCGAGCTCTCAGCGGTCGCCAGGTCATACATGATGACACTCATGACATCAAGGGAGAGGCTGCCAGCCATCTCAGTTCCTGTCGTGCAAATGACAAGAACATTAATCGTGTGTGACAGCTCACTTCTGAAGAGCCGTGAGTGAGACCCAATCAAACGATCGCGCAGCTTGAGAAGTACGCACAGCAGCACCATGACTGAAAGTATGTCCTGGTATTGTAATTCAATCAGTCACCACAGCACGACAAAAATGTTCGAGCCGACTGACCATAAAAGATGAAACTAATCAGACTTGTTAACTAATGCGGGTTTAAAGAATGACGTCAAAACGCACCAAACTCGTCTCAGAGCGAAGTATCAGATCTATCAACCCCAAGGTGAAACCACTAACAATGTGATTTTATATAACGCAGAATTATAATTACCATAAGATACAAGGACTCTTGAGCTGACATGTCCCAGAAAGACCCTTTGCTGAATTGCATCGAGGAAGGGCGGATTGAAGTTATATACCACATATCCATCATAATGAAGGGGAGGAGAAGCTGATGGCATTGCATCCCAAACACGCCTGGCCTGCTCAGAAAAGAGACAGAAAAGATGACGTGAATCTTACATCGAATCATATATTGGCAGCATCGACTGATGGGTCTTTTGGGGTGCGTTATGTTAATTGCGGGGCCTTTACGTCGTAATGAAAAGTACAGGACATGTTCTGCATATATTGTCATGTAGTGGTACACTATAAGACTATGACTTTCTTACCAGTCCTCTGATGCACTGTGCTGAGTCACCACTGAATGTTCACCGCATCGATATGATCATCAACCAAAGGTCTAAGACAGAGGACCAAGATCTTTGAGAATCACTAATGCAGTAGCTGTGTCAGGAAACACAGGAGTCTGGCATATATGTACTAGTACACTCGCCTTGTCATCAACCATCTACTAATAGAAGCCATCAGTAGAAATCACTCGACATAGCACACTCCCACACTCGAACCGCAAGCTAAAAATGTAGTTAAAACTTCAAGTTGAAACAAGGAGTGAATCACGCACTAGGCCGCATAGCTTATCATGATGGTGATACGGCAACTCGCCGGTACTCATTTAGACCGGCGAAACGGTCTCCATCGCTTGAACTTTGCACGAATCCGGAGTTGCTGTGCAAGCAATAATAATCATGGGTGTTCTGCATTGTTGGCCCGATGTTCTAGCTCGACGCCAGTCCAGCCTTTGCGGCGATTTCCTTTGTTCCATGGGACCGGCTCATGATAACGCTTGCAAGTTAAGCTTCGATATCGTAAATGCATGTCAGCGGCAATCAGGAAGATAGAAAGGCAACGTGTGGACCAGTCCAACACGTATTAATCGATGACGCATGATACATGTCACCTGCCTTAAGTTGAGCCAATTAACACGCATCATGCGTCATCGATTAGTATCAGCTTCAATAACTTGAGCCTGAACCTCATCATGAGTCAGCATGCATGACGGATGCGACAACGCGGTCGACCTCGGTAGAGCGAAGGAATTGTATGTATATTTCATCCAGATTCCAGGTTGAGTATACAGCTGAAAAGTTTTTGAGACCAAGAATTCAAGGAAAAGGAATTTCTTTCGAGGTATTGGTGAAAGGCCGTTGAGACGGATAACACGGCAGTGCGCTGCAACTTGTTGAAATAGGGTTCCGAGACGCGTGCGCGATGGTGATGTTCTCATCTAACCTTGCGGCAGGCTTGACTCGGAACCTTACTGGATTGACACTGGATATAACGCGTGTGACAATCCTTGGGTTAGTCTCTCACACATTGTTGTCTACTACTCTAGCAAAAGTCATTTACTTGAGTCAACGACAATATTTTGTGTGGCGTTATCGTCTTCTGTTTGAGTAATTGCGAGTTACCTTCCAACCACCCATTCTTCAAATCCTTCTGCACCTCAACCCAGTGCAACAAGGGCAAGATAGAGGTACAGCTCATCCTCTGGGCTACTCACGCAAGCATGATTACTCGTCGATCCCGAATGGATATTTCACAAGTACGTCTACCAGCCTTGCTCACACACATCCGCTTCAACACCAGTACAAGTGCTAATCTGTAAATGAACCGTATATATGACGGACACTTGCAGCATGGTTTCATCTCTCATAGAAGTTTTCAAGTATCCGAGTCAATACCTTCCTAAGGCCCCAGTAATATCTATTTGATTTCTTCCTTGTGGAACTTTGCCGAAACCCTCAGGTCTAACTTAGAGTGTCACTGACAACACCTCAACTCCTCTGCAAATATCTTCACCCCGTCACCGCCGCTTTGCTACGCTATACATCTTGTCTGTCTACAGGTCTCTAACCATTGCAATTGTAGATGCCTGCGCTCCTATAAACGGCTGAACAGATAGATAGTGAGTCATCAGCCGTACGAGCCAGTAACAAGCCGACGACATTGGTGAAGAACGCGGCTCTACTGCCCCCTATATTTTAGAATGATGCTGGCCATTTATTGTTATATCAACAACCTCGATAGTGCCGTCGAGGGGACAAGTGACATGCGTATAGAGTTGTAGAGCGAATCTGACAGCCGTTCGGTGAGTGACTGCTTCTTACCATTCTGCCCTCGCGTTTTGTTTTTTATTTATTTTTGCACTCGATTTTTTTCTTCTAGCTACTCCTTGTATCTTCTTATTTCTGCTTGTCCTCTTGAGCTGCCTCGCGCACTTTCTTCTACCTGAGTCGAAATTTGACATCGCTGCTCAAGACTAAATGAAGGGACTGATAAGTAATTGCAGCATATTACATATTATATTCTTTGATATCATGGCGAACTGGCTAATCAAATCCAAGTAGTTCAACATCCAAGCGCGCCGCATCACACCGAATCCTTGTGACTCGCCAGCCAGCCAGCCTGTCAAAAATCATGTTCAGCGAATTGCCAGAATAAAGAACAATACGCTCACGTCAAAGATACTGTTGTGGTGCTGCCAGTCACATAGATGAACAGGACGATTCTTGTCCTCTACGTGCTCAGCAACAGCAGCCGACACCAGAGAAATTTCTATGGGAATAACTGTGCGAGAAGCGGCACAGTGTTGTGGTACCTGAGTCACATCCAGCCCTCCCTCAGCCCCGGCAAGCTCTGAGCCAGTAGCATCCACAAGCCTTCCAACGAACTCCCCCTTGATGTGAGCGAGGGTCTGGTCGAACGAAGATTCTCCACCTCGGTTTGATTTGATGATGCTCTCGATCAATTCGGGAGGAATTGGAATCATCCCGCGAACTACAGATCCCGCCTCACGACGCACAGCACACGCTTTACAAGGAGAATGGTCTGGTCGTGCAAAGACGGAAATGGTACCTACGAGCTGCGGACTCGAATGAGCATTCCCCTTATGGTGAAGTTGGAATGAATAGGAGCGGTTGTATGCATGCTCCAGAAGTTTCACATGTACAGCGAATGTGCGGTAGTGAGGAATAATGGAATGATTGCTTGGCACGGCAGGATCTTCCTTGTTTGGAACAGGTAAGTGTTTCCAAGCGTGCAAGCCCACCTGTTTCGCATTGGTTTGCGGACCAAAGCCATAGTAGGCTTGCACCCTTTTGCGCGCCAAGGCACGCTCTTGAAATGACGTGGCAGCTTGATCCACCTTAATTCCTTCAAACTCGGGAAACGAATAATCTATTCGGAGTAAATTTATGTCATCCAATACATAAGGTTGCTACGTACACTTGGGGTAGCTTTGCTCATGCAGAAATCGGGCCTGAGAAGAGGTCCAGTAGTCTCCTTGTTCCGTTCGGAATGGTTGGAGCGGCCCGTCTGAAAGGAGTTGTTCGTTGTAAACTTGCGCATACGTACCACGTGCCTAAAAGACAACCAATGAATATTTGTGCGTGAGCATCGGCCAACACATACCTGTGTCCAAGGGTACTGTTCCCCATCGCGTTCATATCCGCTTCCCATCCAGTATTCGGGGTAGCACCACTCCCATAGAGCAACTTTTGGAATTCAATATCAGGATAATCCCTTCAACGAAATCACACATACATAGTCTATCCACATTTGAATGGTGAACTGAAGGATGACACGTCAGTAATGCAGAAGGGTAATTTGCACCTGTTCACTCACGGAAAAAGATGGGATCGAAACCGGCCTATATAAAGATGAGCACCGAAATCATTGCAGAGGATCAGAAGGAATTGCTCACGTAGTCTGGGTAACTCTGCCAATTTGGTTAATATAGATCAACAAGCTTCACTCGCACGCAAGTAACTAACCATTTGTCCATTCCCGCCCTGACTCATCGCTGGAGTAAGCATACGTCAAAGTTGGAACAAATGTATTCCACCCACGAGCGATAAATGAACAGTGTCGTGCACACCTTCAAGCGACCCACGGTTGATGAAGTCTATATCTCTCTTCGATTCCGCAGTATGATTAGAGAACTCGTCCCAGCTGTCAGCATATTTATCATTATATATATAATACTAACAGAAACTTAGACGTACGCTATCGCGAAATTTTCGTCATCACTGAACGTAAAGAGTTGGGCGACTCTGCGTCTCAGATCATTTGCTCCGGCTTTGAATGTCCTTACAAATGCAAATTCAGCACCAGCCTCGCGCAACATGTCTCAGTAGATACTCACTTTTGCAACAAGTCTATGCGGCTACCCTCAGGATCTGGTGTACTAGAAGCGTGGCGGTATGTCCCCTGCCACCTGGAGAAATACGCCACTTGTCCTGTCTACAGACCACATTTCAGCAAGATCAGTGGTCCGGAAAGGAAAAGGTAACGTTACCGAGTCATCCTTCTCGTCGCTAAAGTCGAATGGAACTCCGCCGACATAGGAGAAAAATGAGAGCGGATTATTAACGATTTGCTTTTTACCTCCAGCGGCCATGATTTCGACTTTTTCTTCGTACAGAACAGGAGGAAGGCCATTCTCGGGTACATCCTTACCGGCCCAGTCCCAGTATCTAAATGCAATGTAAATGGCTATATCAGCGTCTGGAAGGACTTCGCACGTACGGAAAACGCAGTTCCTTTGCAGCTTTAATCCATATTCCATGTTCATTCGAGTTATCAGCTTCGATGTCGTGGGCCAATTTTTCAGCGATGTTCCCAATCGATTGCTGCAATCCAATATGACTGAATTGAACAACGCATCAGGCATGATCATCTAGTGAACATACCTCAATGAGCATAACATATGGGCGATGCCAGGTGGGAAACACAACAGCGCCATGGCTGAAGAACAGTTTCAAATCAAAGGAGCGAGAGAAATGTATGTCAATTTACTTGCAATAACCTGTCACACAATATCGTCAGGCTATGGGAAACAACGATAGAAACGACCGCCATACCTCCAAATCTGGAAGGAACAGGATTGGTATCTTTCTTGTCAGTGCCGCTATAGTCAGCTGAGATGTCATTGTTGCGGTCGCCAGCCCATTCGACATAGGGCTTGCCGTGAATTGACGCAATTTCCATGAAGGTAGCTGCAGGCTCTTCCACAACTTTGGGAGTATCGGAACGCTGCTGGATCGTATTAAAAGCAAGGATGAATAATGCGAACTGGTAGGGATGGTCCTTTCTCTAGCGTCTGGATAGGTAAGCGATCAAAGTATGCCACCAGTGCCCTTGCGGCCGATCACGGGATAGTGGTATTCAACAGAACTCATTGTTGGAGTAGATGAGAGAGCAGCGAGAGGTCAGGCGTGACCAGCTGCATTTATACATACAGCAGGCGCGCAGACAGTGCCACCTTGTGCGGAGCTGATCAGTGCAGTTGATGCGGAGAGCTACGTAGGCACCGGAAGTGTATGCTAATACCTACATTCCGCAAAGAATGAAGTCCAGTTTAATGTGGTAAGCGATGAAGAATGGATTGAGACCTACCGGTCCGAATCTGCTACGGAGCGCCCATAGAATCAAATTTTGAATAGCACGCATGTCCCGCATGCGGATTGGATAAGTGATCTCATCTATATAGAGGACCAGTGGATGTCGTGGCTAACAGACCTCCGACCCAAAAACCTGCGTACTAACGATCACACGCACGATGAAATAAAGGAACAAACGTCTCCTACTAGGGCAGTCTGCATGATATTGAGGCAATGATGTGATGTCCTTGATATTGGGCGTCAAACTAGAAGGGCATGAAACAACATGATGGACGCTGCCCCTTGACAGTCAACTAGTCACCTGTCATCCGAGTCATGTCGGTGATGTCTCATCCACATAAGTCCGCCTGCGTGCCCCTAGTACTGGTTATAGTATGCAATTAGATGCAAGCTCGAAACGGGCGATAGAACATTATATCATACCTAAACGAACTGGATTTCAAAGATCAACAAAGAATGCTCCTTCATAATAAGTGATGCAGCCGATTTGGTGCCAAAGTTTGTTCGCATAGCTTATATAATCGTGCCGTTGATTAAGAAATTGGCTTAGCTGACAGATTACCGCGGTGTGCGCTTCTTATTGTTTTAGATGAATTGATCCAATTAAGGATCGTCCCGGAGACTGCTGGAACAACTTCCGCGTCTCAAATAGCAGACATGTACGCCTATAACTATGATTTTATCGAGATGTGCGGATACCATTCGAGTACCTGATCATTAAGAACAAGAAACGAGTGTTTGGTTATGAGTGAGCTGTCTGGTGTTACGAAGCGGATGCCAAGTCACAGAACAAAATAGTCGTGGCAGCAAATAGAGAAATTTGATTTCCGAATTGAAGCGTTGCGACGAGATTTAGAGAACTAATCTAATTCTGCCAAATCAAAAATCGTGCCCATGAGTATATAAAAGCTAGTTGTCGTCCTGCAGTATTCTCCCATCCTCAGAGATCTCTTTCAGAAGATTACATATCACCTCACACAGAAAATGCGTCTCTCCCTCCTCGCTGTTGTTGTTGCTTCGACAGCATCTATGTTTGTCAGCGCATGCAATGAACAATTTGGACATTGTGAAACAGATCTAGATTGCTGCGACCCCTGGATATGTTGGTATCGTGGGGTGAGTATGAGCAGGTTGCTGTGCAATCAGAATTCAACCACATGATACACCTGCTCACCTTAGCCTCAGGATGATTTTACCACTAAGCTCTGTGTGGCAGGACTGGCAGAGTGAAACCTGAGCCGGAAGCCCGAGCGGCATATCGCGTCGGTGGGTCATACTTCTGCTTTCGCTTTGGTATCATGCTTGATGGTGCAATACCCAGGTCGCAGTGACACGGTCAATCAGTAGAGTTATTTTTGAACGAATTGTCGTGCTGCTCGAGCAGTATTCATGTAGATGATTCAGATGAATTTTACGAACACGAAATCACAGAAGTAAGACAGACAGACGAGACAGCGAAGGGAAAGACAGATAGATATACTTACATAAATACTCTGACCACAAGGCAGAGCCTGCGATGGAGAGGCAATTTGAGATGCCCGAATGATGGTGGCATCATGCGTCTGAGCTCAGCTTCTCGAACCCTCGTCTTGAACCCAACAGCGCATTGCTCCGACACTCGGGTTGATGATTTTGACGCAACGATTGTACCAGACGAGATTGCAGATGTCTTCATAGGAACAGCGAGCGCTGTATATAGATATCGACATAAGACATATCATACAAGAAGAATATACTGCGAATAAGACAGATGGTAGAACTTACGGTCCGCGACAAAGGCTCAATGGGGTTCCAGCGTCTTTGGCAGTGTCAGAAGCTTGCAGGAAACTTCCACTGCACCCACTAACGAAACGCTCTGCGAGTCTTTTGGCATCTCGAAGCATTTCTGCCTCTGTTTATCGTCCATAGGCCGTCCACCTAGAGACATCATTCCCAGGAAACGGAGGGTTCACTCTGCTTGTGCTTCTCTTCCTCCTTTCTCGCTCTAGATGTGACTCTACAATGGCTGAACTACGAGCCTTGCGCTAGCAAATCACGCGTCAAGTTCCATTTAAAATCGACGAACAGTCAAAAGACACGTACTGTGTGCTCCTCAACTCCTCTGCAAATATCTTCATCCCGTCGCCTTGCTGTGGCACGCGAGTCCTCTTATGGTGGTGTATTTGCTGCACGTCGTTTCCGTCCAGCAACTTCGTAGCAAGACGTTGCTGTCTTTCCGCTGGCGTCTCTGTCCAAAGGGAAGTGTCACACGATGGTGGAGCGCTACGTACGAACTGACGAGGCCTGGTTTTCGTCGGATCAAGTGCTGTATGACTTTGATAAGTATACAAGTTAGAGGACCGCATGTTGAATGAAACGTACATGCCAAATTCCAATAAGTCGCCACTTTTTGGAGGTACAAGGATCTACTCTTCCCGCTGAAGCTTTTCAGCCTCTTCCTGAAGTTTCCTTCTCCTTTCCTTCTATTTGTGAAACATTAGCTGCAGGAAGTGGGTGAGGACCAACATCTCAATCCGAGTCATCATCGTGAGGAGCTTGTGAGAGAGGTAATGATGGTCCTACATAGTGTCGTTTTGGAGACGGTGTATAGGTATTCGATTCGCTCTTTGAGGGCAACGAAGGCCCAGCTGCGTGGGAGGCAGTAAGGCCAGGTGGCAGAGGCGGTGTGTAATATTCGTCTTTGTCAGAATCTCCGGCTGATGCAACACTTGGAAGGAGGTGTGTAGGCCTGTGAATTCTCCTAGCTTATATAATGGTAATTTAAACGTGAACACAAAATTAAGAAAATTGGCCTAGCCGCCGACAGTACGGTACGCCTCTTATTTGTTAGATGGTTGGAGATCGTCCCGCAGACTTTTCGAACAGTATAAGGTCCTTGCACGTCTCAAATAGCAGACGTGTACTCCTATTTATAATTTTATACTCGTGGTTACCAATTGCATATCTGATCATCAAGAGCAAAGAACTGGGTGTTTGGTTATGCATTATGAGTGAGCTGTCTGGTGTCACGCAGCAATAATGAAGTAGCGGATGCCAGGTCACAGGATACAATTGTCTGGCAGCAAATATAACTTCCAAATTACAAAGAGTGGAGCATTACAAAGGGATTTAGAGCGAACTAACACAATTCTGCCAAATCGAAATTCGTGCCCATGAGTATATAAAAGCTGGTTGTCATCCTGCAGTGTTCTCCCACCCCCGGAGATATAATTCGAGATCTCTTTCAAAAGATTCCATATCACCTCACACACAAAATGCGTCTCTCCCTCCTTGCTGCTGCTGTTGCTTTGACAGCATCTATGTTTGTCAGTGCATGCAGTAACGAGTATGAAACTTGCAAAACAGATCAAGATTGCTGCATATTCTTGTATTGTGAGGTGAGTATGAGCAGGTTACTGTGCAACCAGGATTCGACCACATGACACACCTTTGCCTCAGCCTTCGACCAACCTCTGTATAGCAGGGTGACTGGCAGAGTGAAAATTGTGCCGGAAGCCCGAGCGGCATATCGCGTCGGTAGGTCATATCTCTATTTTCGCTTTGGTGACGGTGCAATACCTAATTTGCAGTGGCATAGTCGATCAGTACAGTTTTTGGACAAATATTCTGCTACTCGAGCAATGTAGACGTCTGAACTTATCTAAAAATGATTGACCCTGCCTAGTCTTGCTCATCGCCCACTAAGCCTGAGTTCAAGAGGCTGTCGAGATTAGCGATCCGAGTCATTGCTGTTGATGATCAACATTGGGAGGCCGTAAGAGGATGGAACGCACCGTGCGCGTGAAGCCCAAGGTCATACGGGAAAGCGCGTTGTGATGGAAGTGAAAAAAGGGGCGACAAAGATAAAGAGGATTCATATTACTGCCTGCACGATACTTTCAATCAAAGAGTAGCGTGGGGAACTCGGGAGTGATCCTCCTCATCGAGCAAATGTTGGATGAGGTGCAAGGGACACGGACACGGTGGAAGAGGAACTTTGAAGAACGTTGATACCATTATAGTAGCTTCGTCAACGAGTACTGTTCCTGGTCTCCGAGAGGCGAGGGAGTACAGGGTCGTCTGGGTATGCCACAGATGAACTCGATCGATATCGTCGTGAATGTCAGATGGAGAGCGAAACTTTAAAGAAAGCTGTGGTGGCGGATGATCACGAAGTACTAGGGATTTTGACCACATACTACTACACAAGAATGAGTATCATTTCTGTTGTCCCTGTGCAGCAGTTGCAGGGTCATGGCGAACTGAAGTTTTGAATCATGGAGAGAGATCGGAGTGAAAAACCAGGAGGTTCAAGCGAGCGTTCGAGTTGGAGGTTGTCGAGTCACAGAATGAAACAGTTGTTCTTCATCAACATCGGAAATATCGACGAGATTCACGAGAATGAGCAGCAACTTCTCCACTTGGTCGCTGCGCAGGGCCACTGCAGGTTCAAATGATGAAGCGATGGGTGAAAGATTGGGTTGTGATACAATAGTCATAATCAAGCGAACACATTCTTGCAGGTTCTGCCTACATTTCTGTCATCTGATAGCAATAACACTTCTGCCAAATCGATCAGAATCGTGCTCATAAGTATATGCAGGGTATAAAAGCTGATCATTGCCCTACAGTGTTCTCCTATCCTCAAAGACATCATTCCCCCCTCAGAAGATTCCATATCACCTCGCACAGAAAATGCGTTTCTCCTTCCTCCTCGTCGTCATCGTCGCTTTGGCGTCATCTATGTCTGTCAGTGCATGTGTGACCCAAGGTCAACCTTGCACCCCCGGGCAAGTTGACGAATGCTGCTTTATATTGGTTTGTGTGGATAATGGCGTAAGTATGAGCAGTTTGCTGTGCAACATAACTCACCTACGCACCTTAGTACAATAAAACGGTCTGCATGTCATAGCCGATTTGAAAATTGAGCCGGTAGCCTGGGCGGCACAGTGAGTCGTGTTCCTGGTTTTGCTTGGGTACCATGCTTGATGGTGCAATACATTACTTTTCCAAACTGGTGTAAGCGTCGACCGGTCGGTGTTCACAAACTTGTTCCTTGTTCTTTAGGCATCCCAGCCGTTGGAGGGTTGTGACGTGGATGTTGCCGAAGGAGGGAGCGGGTTCCAGAAGCAGAGTTCAGGCACACTATATATCCTGAGGTCACATGAGAATACTGAAGTGTAGTTTAGGTCAAGTTGAGGTACTCTGAAACCAGTTGTGGATTTCGACTTGTGATCGGCCTCGCGAGACTCGTATGAGCAATAATAATAATTCGAGAAAATTACATCAATCACTGTTCGCTACGTACTGCACAGGACACAATCACTAGGAACCGGCAATTGTGACAGACAAAATATACGAATAACGGTTGCAAGTCATTGTTTTCCATGAGCTTGATTGTATGAGAAAAGAAGAAAGGATATGGCATAGGTCAGTCATAGCATAGTGGAGTTAACGTAGGAGAACGACGACAGGTTTTCTAGCCCTGTCAAATACGGATGGGCCTCACCGAAGCGGGAGTGGGCCTTCCCCTAGGACGGGGTCGATTGAGTCTTAATGTTTCCGATGGCCTATAGAAACAGGTCAGCGGAATGTATATACATAGATGCGATATCATACTCACGTCATGCCCAAGCCTTGCGACATATTACCAGGTACAGCTGCCAGAGAAATGTTACCGATGCTAGCATTCTCCTTATTCTCTGAACCATTGCGGCCAGTGCTCCTCTTCACCCAACCCAAGGCAGCTCTTCGCGCGACCGAGCCCACGCGGGGACGGGGTGGGAGGCCGAACACGCGCTCGAGTTTACCAGGTGACATTGCTGCGTCCTTCATGAGTTCACCTGCCTTGGTGTTTTCGATCGCGGGTGACATAATGTTAGGGTTGACGGAAATTTGTTGCAGCGCCTTCGGTTGACCTTGGGAGCGCATATTGTCATTGGGAGCGTTTTCTGCGACGGCTGCAACAATGGCCGCCCTCACTTGCTCGGTGGCTGGAGAAGATGTGAAAGAGGTCTTGAACGTCCTGGGGTAGGGCGAAGG
Organism: Suillus fuscotomentosus; assembly: GCF_016647785.1. NCBI lineage: Eukaryota > Fungi > Basidiomycota > Agaricomycetes > Boletales > Suillaceae > Suillus > Suillus fuscotomentosus. Next base: position 47,438 of record NW_024539587.1, read on the forward strand.
TCGAGAGTTGACGCGAGAACGCATGCGTCGAGGGCGCAACTCTGAAGGTAAAGGCCCGTAGTTCTGCATTGAATGTTCCAAGAGCGCTTGCATGCCGGAAGGATGACTAGGAGGATCAAATGCTGATAACGACGTTCATTACAGTACAGTGAACAGGTGATAAGTACTCACATTGAACTGCGAAGACGGAAAATGGTGTGTCAAGCCAGAGTCGCTGGCTCTCTGTCACTGTATCTTCAGCTTCGTCGCGAAGCGCATAGTACTTGCGTAGCGCCATGATTCCTCTCTCGTCATCCCACAACGACACCGAATCCATAGACGCAGTCTCAGCGGGATCAGGAATAAATACGGGAGCGCGACCAATTGTCTTTGTCGTTGAATCAGGAAGTTGGACATTATTTATCGCAGAACTTGGAAGCGACTGAAGGGATGAAGTCGGAGCAAGCGATGTTGTGAGTTCCTCCTCGATGGTCTCGTAAATGGACGTGCGTGATGCACGGGCCTGAGAGATACGTCGTTGGTGACCGTGGCCACGAGCGCGTGGTCGGACTCGGTCCAAGGTAGCGTTTGACAGAGGGTGAGTAACGTCAGAAAGCATGTAGTTGACATGTGAGAGGTCAATGCTGGACTGCGAGCCTTCCGAGAATGTGGAGTACCCATCCATTGAAAGTGGAGGTGTCTCAGCACCAGAACTCATAGACGTACAAGTGTTGGAGCGAGAACGACCTGCACAAGAAGGGCGGGTAAAGACAGGGATGCGGACTAAAACCCCAGTGAGCAAGACAAAGACATCCATTGCAAACGACCAACTCACAAGATGTTGACAGATCTTCCTCTCCTTCTGCGATCAACACCGTGTTCTCCAAACTCTGCCTCTCCAAAAGACCGTGCTTTGCTCTAATCATGCGCTCGTCACCGAACTTCACCGAATATGCAGTCGAAGCAATCGACGGCTTGGTCTCAAGAACTCGGCTCTTTGGAGATTCATAGTCATCAACCTTACGAAGGAAATTTGGCTGAGGAGTGTCAGATGCCATGTGTTTCCTTTTTTCAACTTGGCGACAAGGTGAGGCTTCGATCATGGATCCTACGGAGCGGCGTCGAACATGGCCACCACCAAGCATCTGCAAGAGAAAACGTAAATAACCAATTCACAAGCATGATTCCAGGAACTTACGCTGATCATGGTGTCATCTTCCTTCTGCGGACTATGAACACTAGCAATGCTGTAGCTTGATAACCGTTTGAATTGAGGCGGTGCATGCGAGGAGTCCACAGCAAAGAACGCAGAGTCAGACGAAGAAACGGATGTCCTATGGCAAGTTTTCTCAAAGAGCGAGTCTTCCATATTGGGCACTGGTTGATGTTCATGGTCCATGTCCATGATCGAATCATAGGACATGCGATTCACGTATTGGGCACTCCGGAACTGCTCGCTTCCGATGCTCCCGGCAGGGCTTTCAGGCGGCGATGCAGAAATAGCGGTCAGTGGCATTCCACGATCCAAAGCAGAGTCAAGCATCTTGTCTCCCAGTCCTGGCCTCCCCAGGTGAATCTCCGAGAAGTCACTGAGCATGGAATCCACAGAAAAGTCGGGGCGATGCCTAGCCCACGAGGCACGCCCGCCATGAACGTATGGTTGCGAAACGCTACTCGTGCTAGCGCTCGAGTCATTGCGGCGGCGGTATCCATAACTGCTGCGGTTGTGTCCATAGCTGTTGCGGTTATATAAGCTGATAGGTGGACCTAACGAAGAGACGGAGACTCCAGACGAGTGGCGACGATGAGCAGCAATACGATTATATGGGTGCAGCTGTGAGTGCATCGAGGTACGGAAGTAGAAGCTGGAGGTATCGCTATCAACGCGTCTCCTGCGAGGTTGTTTGTGGATGAAGGAGAATGTATCATCAAGAGAAGACATAGTGAAAGAGAACTCGTCCGAGGAAGGACGCTCCCGAAGGCTTGGGAGTGGTGATGCCCCATAATCGAAAGGATCTGTAGACCCGTGATTGATAACCTGTCCATATGACGAGACAGACGCAATGCTGAACATAGACTCGCGTTTGTTGTGGTCGCTACGCGAAGTGGCTCCTGGCGGAGGGTAGAAATTCGGACGATTGTCATGGAACTCGAATCCCCTTCTCACTTCTGCAAATGAGTCAAAGCCTGCAAAGCTCAGTTCTGAAGAGTGTCTGTAGTGACCTGGAACATTTGAAGTGCGACCAGCTGAACGTCCGATGCGCTTCGAGCTAGTGTCTGAATCGAGGCGAACGCGAGACGGAGGTGAGGGGATTTCGACAGCTTTTGCAAATATGGATTTGAGAACAGCCGAGTCATCAGCAGCTAACGAAGTTGCGGAGAGGGACTTGGCAACAGCCAAAGGAGGGATGATATCCGATAGTGTAAGTGGCTCCTCATTCTTTTCAGCAGAGGGTGCAGGCGATGGCTTACCGCCAAACTTGAAGTTCCTATTGAGCTGTCCATCTGATGGTCGTGATTTCATGGACCTCATGGACCTAGCGTTCCTCAAGAGTTGAGGCCGCTCTGCACAAAGGAAGTCCTCCTCCTCCTCCCTCTCCCAGTCGTTTGTCGTGGCAAAACTATCCGTTCCAGGAAGCAGCGACGGTTCAGTGTCCACATCCATCGGGAAGCCCTGAGGTAAGAACTCCTGCGACACATAGTCCATACTGAATGTGCTATCCCCCGCGCGTTCCAGTTCCGCCTGCAATGACGGGATCTTGGGCACAGGAGGTGCATCAAGTGGAAGGTCAAAATCATACCGCAAATCAATCTTGGCAGGTGTGCGAAACGCGTTCTCTAACTGCTCGACAAAGCTAAGCCTGTTAGATCCACCGCACTCGTTCAGCTTCTGCAGCTCGCCCGTGAAGTCAAAGGATTTCTTGGTATCGTCCTCAGATGACATTCCAGCCTCTTCAACATCAGCATGGTGGTCGTCCTCGTCGATGACTTTGGCACGGAACACAGGAGCTTCAGTAACGGAGCCTTTGGGCAAAGGGAGTGGCATCTCGGGCGGCAGCCCAGGCGAGGGCAGTGGTGGATGCGCGACTGCCAGATTGGGATTGAACGACAACGTGTCATCTGCTTCGTGATCCGAGTTGGACAAAATGATCTGCAATTCGTCAGGAATGTCAGAGTCAGGATCACTCGCGTCCAGCTCTTGTGCTCCTACGGAACCGCCCAACGTCCCTGCGAGACCAAGGTTTCGGCGTGCATCAGGGAGAATCAGTAAGCCCGGGCTATCAAGCGGTTTCGGAATATCATCGGTGGTGTCGCAGCGCAATTGCAAATGCGCATGCTCCATAGGCACAAGGGACGATGGTTTCCTCTCATGTCCTCTTGCCTTCTTGAACACAGGGCTTGTACCCAGTGACGCACGAGAGCTGGCCTTTGAATGTGCAGAGCCAAACGTACGTGATGATGGTGAACGATCCGCGTTGCCCGTGAATGGTAAGCTCATAGGTGCTGCAAAGACAGTGCGTCCCGAGACAGGCACCCTACTTTTCGCGGGGCGGAGTGCTTTGAAGACGGGCTCTGGTTCTGCCGCAGGCGCAGGACTCATTGTACGCTTGTGCGTGAACCTAAAGGTTGATGCTGGCGCGTGCGAGTCCCTCTGCGGGGATTTTGCAGGTGATATCCCAGCATTGAGCGTTGCCCACGGTGCGATATGCTGCCCGATGGACGGAACTACAGCGGTGGATATTGTCTTGGCGTATGGGCGGAGTGACGTGACGCTCGCGGCGCTTGCGCGGAGGCGTTTGACAGGGCTTTCTAGAGTCATGCGTTTTGTGGGGCTGCCAGCTTGGGAAGATGCCAACAAGGATGGCGAACGACCACTCAGAGGTGACATATCCGGCGTCGCTTGCAGATCAAGGCGGTTGATGAGCTGCGCGAGATCATTTGTTGCTGCGTCCAGGAGAGACATTACAGCGCAATCTGTGTGTCATAAATGAATCAGTACAACACGAATAGTCGACTGGCTGTACGCATGACTTGACGTACCGTTTTCGTCCTCGTACATAGCCTTGGGCCTGCTACGCCCCAAAGGCTGCTCACTTAGCGGCCTTAGACGTGTTCGCTTAACTGGTGTCTCGAGGTCGCTGTGTCCATCGACAGTTGCTTCTTCGATGGTTACGAGCGGCACAGTAGGTACCTCTTCCTCTTTCATTCCCTCACCTTCGTGGTCAGACAACTCCCCAGGGAAAACTGCCGAGAGTGGCGTCCTCTTCCTGCTATCTGAGCTCTTGCGGGTTCCTTTGGTCTTCTTTTCCTTGGTACTATCCTTCTCCTTCAATGCGCGTTCCTTCCTCCTGACCTCCTTCACGGTTTCTAACCCAACCTCATCCCACCTCACCGAGCAACCCCCAGAAGACCCTCCCGAAGATACAGAAACAGGCCTCACGCTGCCAGCGCTGCTCGCTGTCATGGTGGATCCCGTCCTTGCCCTGGCCAGAACACCACACCCTAACGTGGCAGCTGAATCTACCGACGGTTTATTCGAGCTCTGTGCTTGAGCAGCTACGATCGACGATGCCGTAGACCCACTGCGCATAGAGGGGAGACGCATCGTGGAGGGGAGGCCAAGCCCAAGGATGGACTTCTTCTTGCCAAGAGTCGCTCTGTTGGCGTTCTTTTCAGGGCTAGCGCTGAGCGCGCCTGCTTCGAAGCTGCTACCGGAGTAGCGAACAGTTGCAGCCTTGTCCTTCTCTTTCGCCTTTTCTTTCTCCTTGTTTTGGCTCTTGTCCTTTTTCTTCTTCTTTTTCTTAGGCTCGCTAATGACGGGAGGAGTAGGTTTAGGTGTGTCATCGGGCGCGGGGATGTTCTTGAGTTGTGCCCAAGACCCAATACGTGCGAGAGAGCGCACAGAGCGCATGGCTCGGAGAGCGACGCTATCTTTACCTGAGCCGAGGGGGGCAGTACTTGGTGGAGCAAGTGTAGCACCAGATGCGAACGTCGCAGATGGCGGCGTCGGTACACGCAGGTGCTGGCTCTCTGCAGGTGACTTGGAGTGCTCAGGGAACACTGGGCTGTGGAGTAAAATCCCCGAGTCGAGAGAGTTGAACCGTGCTCGGGACTCGGTTGGTTCACTTGTTGAGGGCGGTGCGGGCGCTATCAGATGAAATATGTTAATCGCGCGCAGGAGTGCGAATCATGAGCTTACATCTCGGTCTGTCTTTCTCCTTCGAATCCTTCTTCCCCTTCCCGATGGTCCACCATCCGGACTTCTCATCCACCTTTACCTTCGATGTATTCTCCTTGTCTTTCTTCTTCTCCTTCTTTTCTTTTTCCTTCACATGTGGAACGTTGGTCACTTCGCCAAGAGCGGGACCCCAACGCATGCCATCCAAAGCCATGCGGCTCTTCTTCTTCTTGACTACGACGATCTCCCCAATCTCGGGATCAAGCATCGGGTCAACATATATTTCGATGCCTGCGCTACCATTCTTATTCGAGTCGCGGGCACCAACTCGGCGCACCACGTCCGATAAATCGGTCTCTCGCGACGAAAGAAGACCAAGCTTTGATTTCTTGGGTACGAGACGCTTACGAGGCGTTACATCTGAGGACGAGGCTTTGGGTGCGAGAGCAAGTGGGGGCTGGGGTTCAGACCATGGAGCAATGCAGGAATCGGCTGATGAGGGCGTTGCAGCGATAAGGCGGATGGTGGGGATAGCAGGCTTGGTTGCAGGTGTTTCGAAGGGTGATGGTGAGCGGGTGCGAATGGTGTCAGTTGGTCGTGAAAGAAGTTGCAAAGGCATGTCGTCGTCTCGTGTGCAAGTAAAATTGATGATATGGAAAAACGGTCCTGAAAAACGTTATATGCAGTCGTAATCGTATTAAAACAAGTCGTCGAAATTCGAAATGATGAAGCAAGCAAAGTGGAAAACGAGAAGGCGTTATGAGTCGTCGTGAATCGTGATCAATATCGTTATGAGATCTATGTTGATTTAACTTGATTGATTGTTTGATGAGATCGTCGTGGTCTTGCGGTCCTGACGGTCGTCTGAGAGCAATTGAACTCGCCAATGCTTTGAATTAGTAGATGGAACGGAATCTCTAGCAGACATTAGCAGTCAGTTAAGCAAAAGGTTCCTTGTCGAGAGAATAGACACATACCCAAGCGACGAAAGATGACTTACGGTGACAAGCTCGCGCACAAGAGAGACAAGAGCCCCTTCTACCTTCACCGCCTTCCTGAAAGTCGAACTTATTTGGTTGTGTAGGTGTATAAAAACAACGCGTAAATAAGACGCGAACAAATAAATAACTCACGTGATCGCATCCGAGCCACTGCTGTCGACTCAGTTCCCGCTATCCATGTCATCACGTACGACGAGGGCCGACGACGCATACTTCCTCAACGTCTTGCAGTGCGCATCAAGTTATATCACCTGACTTCTACTTCCAACTGATATTGAATCCCAATTCAAATACCAAATAGCAGTAGAGAATGCTTGATGGCCCCACGTCTTTTGCCCGTTGTCTTCCTTCCCGGCTATGAAGGATACTGTGACGCCAAAAGATCAGGGAGAAATATATGTGCGGCATAAATGCAGAAGCCATAAATGACAATCTCGACGTACTCACAAGATCATGTTCCGTGGTTGATCTTCACCTCATCCGATTCCAATCGTGTCCCATGATGGCACCAACGTCGTAACCAGTTCCACCGGGGACATGCACAAGCACTTCATTTTGCAAGTGCCTATCACACTTGATCGGATTAGAAACTTATACACTAGAGTTGCAGCGAGAATCATCAAAGCGGCACTGCGGCACCACAACGCCGTTCTGAAACTTCCTATTGCGCTTTGACCGAGTTCAATCGAACGTTCGAACTCCGTACTGCTATGCCCAACCCCTGTCTCAAAAAGCTGCGTGGATGTTACCCGATGCCAGCGTGGGTGTTGGCATCCACTACGGTCTACCAACCATTGATTTTCTTCTTGCCGAGGAAAATACAACAACTTCCCTCCGGTATCCTTTGGTTTATCCGACATGCTGCCGATTTCATCGTCAGTGCGTCTACAGCCTCCCGCAATCACCTCAGCCATCAATACGCGTTCAGCTGATCGCGGGCATGAGGCATGGGGGGAATACCCTCCATAGCAGACCGTTTCAATTTTGTTCGTGCTATTCTTCTCTTTATGTTGCTGTTGATCGTTCTGAATATCCGTTTGGCTAGTTCAAAATTTCCATTTAATAAATAACGGCTGCCTGTATTACATCCTGTGATCCCTTTGTTTCCACAACCGACACAGAAAAAAACCAGGGTGATACTTCCGGTTGCATGCACGAGGCAAACTCGCGCTGTGACATGCACATGTTTGATGGAAAACAGTCGCCCACAAACCATTGATATTTTTTTTGCGTGTTCGATTGAACAGTGGCTCACGTTGCTGAGTTAGCCTATGTGGGGCCCTTGTTGGCCTATTCGCAAGATTCTAGGGTGATTCTTCCGGCTACATGCACGAGGCATCGCCTATCGCATACCTATGCAACTTTTGATTTCTCACAGCTTATCCACAGTTTTCGGAACAGCGGTTCCCTGTTGTCAAAGCTTTTGTTGCAACAAAGATTACCGCTCATGAATGATTGGAACATGTAGCCCCTAGCATTAAACGACGATTATCCTCCATCGGAGTTTGAAACTATTTGAACATCGGGATGCAACGTAATCGCCAGCGATGGCAGGTTTGTCCCTGCCTCGAGGCAGACCTTGTGCTAAAAAGGGCGGGGACGTCGTAAGGCTGTTCAGATTTCCTTACACTTGGCTGACATTGGGCGTGAGACGAAGGACCTACTGAATATATGTAGGCACCCATGACTCTTAGAGAAGCGTAGGCACATGCCATGATGCCATCCTACACGCTGTCTACTCCCGCCATCTTTGGTAAGCACCTGCCATATCCGTACACCGCACATCTTATTTTCAATTTCCGGATATTTACGCCAATCACGGGTAACCGGATTACGAAGCGCTGAACCTTTTAATAAATGGGTTACCTCTCCCCACGTCCAAACAGTTCCGACTGACCGTCAGGTTGACTGTCACATTATTTCGTGCCTCCCTCAAGGTCAGTACAACAATTCTGACATCGTCCACCTCAATCCATGATGACAGACTTTTGTTTCAGATGCCTTCTGTGACGTTGAACAGTGTGTCAGGTGACTCTTTCGTCAATGTTCGCAAATTAAATGCAGGACGCTATCTGCATGAAACCTCGACAATCGCAGCAATTCCGGACGAACTGTTATCTGCCATCTTTCATGTTGCAACACACGATTTTCATGACTGTTATGACGCTATATTTCACGCCACCACAATCTCACATGTTTGCCAACGCTGGAGAAACGTATCTCTTTCAACCTCATCATTATGGACCGTCATTGTTCTTACATTTCCCACTCGTCGCACTCAATTCTTTCGCACCGTCGACTGGCTCGCGCGTTCCCGCTCTCGCCCTTTGCATCTATACATGGATTTCCGAGATCCCGCATGGAATTGGGACGAAGCATCACATTACTTCGGCTGGCAAAATATGGAAAATGTTATGCGACTTATTCTGCCCTATGCGCACCGGTGGCAGAAGGTCGAACTTCTCACCGACACCTGGGCTCCTATTTTTACCTTCCTCTCTTATACCTCCCGCATAAAATCAGCTCCTATGTTACAGGATGTCCTTCTTTCCCGCTGTAACGCCTTCTTTGCTGCAAAGGGCGAGCTCTTCCGTCCTTCTGCAATGAGGCATCCAGTCTCCTGGTTCGGGGGAGGCTCTGCATTCCACAGCCTTCGTCGGGTCTCCCTTGCCGGTGTACACGTGAACTGGATAAACTCGGGATTGTCGGGTCTCTTGGAACTTGAACTCAAGTACCACGCGAGCGAGGTGATGCCGACATTGCACGAGTTCTGTGACATCATATCTGCATGTCCTGAACTCGAGCGATTGAGCATCTTGGGATGGGGTCCTCAGATAGACGTAAACGTTGCGCCCAAGCAGCGCACTCTATACCTTCCACATTTACGAGATTTCGCCTTCGGATTCATCGACGTCGAATATGCTATTGATCTCTTGTCGCTCTTTTACCTCCCCGCACTTGAAACGCTCTCGCTGGAAAACATTTCTTCTTCACTAGATCCGTCGCACCCTTGCGATTCGTCCCGTCTTTTGGAATACCTCACAGCAGCTCACCACTCGTGCACAACTTCGTTTCATCCATTCCCATGCGCAACGTGCGGACCATATCCCTTATCTTCACTTCGTTCTTTGGAACTTCACGGCCTTACATCATGCGGAGTTTCCTTGCGCTGCTTTTTGCAGGAAACCGCGACTCTCGACCATCTCGTACTATCCGGTCTGGACAAACTGAACTTACAAGCAATCATTCCAGACCTAATCGCCGCGGCGCTTTGTCCGAGTCTTCTTGACTTGAAATTCAACGATACAGGCCCGACGATCGCTGCGTTGTTAGCTTCTCTTCCAGTCGGTATCGTTCGCAATTCCAATTCTCCATCGATGCGTGTCATCGTAGTCGCGAATGCTGCCGACAGTGATGACGCAACGCACGAGCTCGTGCACCTATTGAGGGCCGCTGGTGTCGAGGCCATGATCTTAGGGAACGCCACTTGTTAAGAGGCTTGGCGAAGGAAGCCGCAGCATCATTTATCAATTTCACGCGGCGCTCATCAGTCACCCGTTCTTCCCTCCACGTTCCCCATTATCACCAACAATTTAACGCCCATCCTCCCTGCCTTGTACGTATGTAATGTCCTTCACGTCACACTATATAGTGTATCTTTATGCCCACGCATTCCCTCATTTCCGTCAAGATCGCATGTTAGTATATCCGTACGATAGAGCTGAATCACCTGTAGCATACACAATGTATAATAAACACTCGTTTTCATCGGACATAGATTAGCAAAATCATTATGAATCGGACTCGGATGTATTATGATCAAGCACTTTGTGGCGATAATCAAAGAACTTCCGGCTTCGACCATTTCTGTTACAAGGGCAACCTGTCGCATGGTTATAATTAACGTCGTAGATAATCAATACTGCAAAGTGCCGCGACCTATTCGCATCATGTGCCGACAAAGTACTCACAGGGCAACCCTCAAGGCCTCAGGACCAATCATGCAGTGGTAGATATGAAGGGTGTCAATGTATGAAATCGTGATATCAGTATTTGTTGCTCCAGACCATGATTGCAAAACGATAACGTGGAAGTTCATGTGTTAAAAATACAGCCTCCATCGAGCATCTGAACTGGGCTCATATTCCTTCTCCGATAAGTCGTTCAGGTGCCTCGACATATGCCCTCCAAGACTCCACAAATGCAGCCAACTCTGCACCTTCTAGCACACGATGATCCGCACTCCAGCTCACGCCAACCTTGAGCCTCCTCTCCCCACGGTCACTCTTACTGACGTCCCACACCCATCTTGCTCTGCCTATGGCCACGATCGCGACACCACCCCCAGGTACTAAAACAGGGTGTGCATACTCTCCGTCGCCGATTGCACCTATATTTGATATCGTGACCGTTGCACCACGTTTCGGCATCTCGTTCATCGTAAGTGCGCATGGTACTTGACGGCCGAGGAAAGAAAGATGCTTGAGTTGTGAAGATAGGCTGTAGATGCTGTGCGTATCTGCATGGGATATGACAGGTGTGTATAGACCCGTCGGGGTGCTCAGAGCAACAGCGATGTCCGCGTGCGGACGGATGGTAAGGGTAGGCTTGCCTCCCCCGTTTACGCTACCTGGCGTTATGGAGGAACGGAGCACGGGCCATGCCATCATGGCCTTTGCAAGCGTCTTTATGAGTATGGGGAGGTATGTGATACGGGTGAATTGGGCGCTTTCTGGCACGAGAGGAGGGGATGGTGCGGGATGCAGAGCGGAAGGGTTAATTGGGAGTGATGATGATTTGGAGGGATCAAAATGTTCAGGTATATGCGAATTGAGTGTTGGGAGAAGAGAATGGAGAGACGTGAGATCGAGGGAAGTCGAGTAGCTGATACAGATGATGAGTGATAGTGAATGATAATTGAACGGACGAAATCATACCCAAAGTGTGGAACCTCAAGACTCTGAGTCATAGCTTTCCACATGCCATAACGTGTCCGACCAAGCTCAACAATCACGTCTTGTTCGGTTTGTGCTCGTGGTGCAACTGAACTGAGGTCTACTGAGACAGAAGAGGCTTGCTGTGATATGAATGCATCAATATCCTTCTTCTCGATGCGTCCGTCACGTCCGCTGCCCGAGAGAAGTGCAAGGTCAACCTTGGACTGGCGAGCGTAATGACGGACTGAAGGCTTTGCGAGTACGTTCTCACGGTTAACATCGGGAGTAGAGGAAGGCAAGTAGTTTGGGTCCATGGGGTGTAGTCTTCTGGGTGCAGACGGTTCCTCGCGGATCTGTTCGGCCCGAGAGACAGCATCTTCCACAAACTTGGAGTTTGGAATTATTGGCGACGGCGCTGCTGCAGCCGATAAGGCAGGTTCTATCTGCTCTGCACTTGCGCTATCCGACAATTCCTCATCAACCTCGATCACACAGAGTCCTTGGCCAACCTTTGCAACTTCACCTTCCTTCACCAGAATCTCTTTCACTATACCATCGAACGGGCTTGTGATTTCGACGCTAGCTTTGTCGCTCTGGACCTCGCATAAAGGATCAAAGCTTTGTATGGCGCCAAGTTCCTTGACATTCCTGAGTTATGAGCTCAGTGGGGAGCATGATATTTGCAAGGTCCGGCCGACGCACCATTTGATGACTTCACACTCTGTGATACCCTCGCCAATATCAGCCAGCTTGAAATTCTGTAGAATTTTCCTCGAAGATAAGCATGGTGGAAATGTATGGAAGTGTGAGACTGCAGTTGGACGAGTGAGAAGGCGGCGGAGAGGGCGGATGAACATGGTAACTGTGCGGGGAAGATAGATGAACAAGCTCTGCTAGATCCGATCGGGCTAAAAATGGAATATATGTGATTACATAATCACGAGATAGCGTTGTCTGGTTCACTTTCTTTTCTGCAGAAGTTCCGGATGAGTCCCAAGTTGAATTTTTGTCAGGTGTATAGCCATGCGGCGCTTTGCCACACACAGGAAGTATTCGGTTACAACAGCACTGCGTTTCAGATGACAGCCTACCGTCACTACGTCCTACTACCGTGGCACAATGCTATAGGACCACTTAATTAATCTTGTTCCGTGCGTCATTTTCCATCATATTTGAGCTCAAGTTATCGTGATTCGCCCTCCAGATCCAAGTCCGCGACGTGATTGCGTTATGCACGGAGGTTGTCAACACAGGACGAGTTTCGACCTGTTACCATTTCATACCGATGTTGCAAGAGACCTGGCTGTCTGCGTTGGTTTGCTGCGGCACAGTTGCAGCTGCCATCAAGCTACAAGTCCCGCAATATGATCTTTGCGCATTGAACGTGCAACTAAGGTTTCGAATAGTTAAGCTTCACGCCAAGGTTGGATGCGCTGCCACATAATTATTTAGGACAAGACTCTTACTGTACTCAGGTACAAGGCCGTGACGTTTTTCTTTGACGGTCGGCAGAGCAGAATCGGTCTTCTCACATCTCGAGGAACGTGATTCATCAGTCAATGGCATCATGTTGTGGGTATGCTGTGACTTTGTTGCCATTGACCTAGACCGAGACCCGCCGTGATCTCAATCATTATGTATCCGAGTTTTGCGGCCCTGTCGAATGTAGTCTTTCAGGAATGCTGCTTTCTTTCTGCTCAGTTGACTGAGTCAGACTCTCGTACAGGCCTGGCCAGGGACAGCCTCTAAGCTTTGGTTAAAAAATAGCCTCTCATTGGCGCTTATTACATTGGATCCGCACGTCCATGTTTCGAGCACTTTATCTCCCCACCCCACATACTACATAGTCCTCAAGGATACGTTCTCGAAGCATGCCTCCAAATGGCTTCTTCAACATGAGTACAAGCATGGAAGTGAGTTTCTATAGGCATATGCAAATGAAATCTCTCTCATGGTTAGAAGGTCATCACAGCCATCGCCACCTCCGGCCATGATATCAACGCTGTCCGACAGGCAGTGATCATGTACATTGTGGCCAAAAAGAAAAAAGGTTATTCTGAACAATACATACACGAAAAATTAGAAAAGTTAGAGCTCAAGGTTTGTCTGTCTTGTGCTCGGCGTGTTGACAGACGTTGACAGCGAGTGTCAGTTCATGCACATAGAGGCATTACATCCCGCTTGGAGAGACGCTCGAGCGTTATTCCAGCTTCGCAAATCTGATTACATCCCCATGCCCATGTCCATTGTTCGCGAGCGTGAAAACGAGGAGCGTCGCCAATTGGAGAGGGAGTCGTCTTCAATGGCACTATCGAGTCCAGTTGCTTCTTCCGCATCAACTTACACGTCGTCTTCAGCATCCATGTACACGTCGTCTTCGGCATCCACTTATACATCGTCTTCGGCATCCACTTACACATCGTCTTCGGCATCCACTCACACGTTGTCTTCAGCATCAACTCGTCCTTCATCAGTGCCGTCTATTGCATCAGTAATATCGACTCCCAGCTCGCCACCACCTCTAAGCTGGGATGGTACAAGCAAACAAGATGAACCAGGACATCACTCCCCATCTCATGCTCATCCATCCCGCCGTGACACAGCATTGTCCTTACTCTCCGAGTATAGTGATGACTCAGAGCCCGACGAACAAGTGTTCATTCTGCCATCAGGTAACCCGCAGAATTAGCATGGGGTGTGTGGCACTGACGGCCTCTTTAACTTATCCCGTTGCGCGTGAAATCTGAATCTCCCGTATCCCTCTTCCTTTCGAAACCATACGATGTACTTCTATGTGTCCCAGAGCCTCATCATATACTCTTATCAGCCTCACTCTTCATCCTTATTCAGCGGCGCGAAGACGTCGTGATGTGGAATTCTTTGTTCGCGGAGCTGCGAACGTAACTTGACTGCGTGTACAGTCAACCGGTTTCGATAATCGATTTGTGACAACACTGCTTTAGACTCGTTTTGCGGGGTTCTAATATCAAAGGTGAAGAGACTCGGACTAGAGAAACTAAGGGCGAGAACAGAACTCAGTCTTGGTTCAAAAAGACTGTAGGGTAACTATGGACCATACCTAAGGGCGAGAACAGAACTAGTAGAGTAGTAGTTAGTAAGAGTAGAGTAGGGATGTCAATAAGATAGCTCACCTCAGTCTTGGTTCAAAAAGACTGAGGGAGATTGTTCGACGAGAGGAGGAATTAATACGTTTGATTGGGACGGAGAGTCAATAGGAAACGTGTATGACGCATGGTAGGAGGAGTGTTCGTGTATGTAAAATGAAAAGGCTAAGTACGTGTAAGGGTCATATCTTGATACTCCCACTCGAACGCAAAACGCTAGAGACGCGGGCGTGCTCATTCAACTGGGTCTTCGTTTGACGATGAACGAAGAGCAAGCGAGTGTCGATGGTTGCGGAAAAGTTTTCGTGGTAGGGATTTCGTGAAGATGTCGGCAATCATATCATGTGTGGGTACATAGGGAATGATGATGGTGCCGTCGCTGACCAGATCTCGAACGAAGTGATAGCGGACGCGAATGTGCTTGGCCCGGTCGTGGAATTGAGGGTTTTTCGTTAGTGCGCGACTTCCATTGTTATCACCATATAACGTGGTGGGGGTGATCAGCGAGAGGTCAAGACCAAAATCGCATAGCAGCTGGCTGAGATGGATCTGTTCGCGGGCCGCGTTAGAGAGTGAGATGTATTCAGCTTCAGTAGACGAAGTCGCAACGACGGATTGCTTTTGGGAACGCCAACTGATGGGGGAACCGAAAAGAAAGTAGACATAGCCCCCAATTGAGCGACTGTCGTCTTTATCAGACGCGAAGTCAGAATCCGAATAACCGATGAGTCCTTGGTTGGACAAACCAAACGTTAGGGAATGATGTGTGGATCCACGAAGGTAACGAAGGAGATGGTGAAGCTGGCGGTAGTGGTCTATGCCAGGGTTACTCAGATATTTTGACAGCGCCGATACTGCATATGCAATATCGGGACGACTAACGCGCATGGCGAAGTTGAGTTCCCCAACGACACGCGCGTATGGCATGTGCGCAAATTGTTGGATTTCGGCTTGAGTGAGGGGTGCAGATGACTTCGTCAAGGAGATCCCTGGAACCATGGGGGTAGATACTGGTCGACAATCTGACATCCGAGTTTCACTGAGAATCTGTTCGAGAAAGGAGGATTGGTTGACGGTAAGGTGCTTCTTAGAGCGATCTCGTGTAATGTGCATTCCTAAGAAATGACGCGCTTCACCAAGGTCCTTCATTTCAAAACGTTTGCTCATCTCCGATTTGAAACCGTTAAGGAAATCCCGACAGTTCGATGCGAGCAACATGTCATCGACGTAAACAAGGAGCCAGATGGTCTTGTCATCTTTTCGTAAAACATACAGACTATAGTCTGCTTCGCTACGAACAAAATTAAAACCTTCTTTTCGCAGGAAATCATCGAGTGTCTTGTTCCATTGACGACCGGCTTGCTTGAGTCCGTAGATGGCCTTGAGGAGTTTCCAGACCCAATCTGGATGCTCAGGGTCTTCGAAGCCTGGAGGTTGACGCATGTAGATTTCTTCGTCAAGCTCGCCATTGAGAAAGGCGGTCTTCACGTCCATTTGATCAAGTTCAAGATCAAACTTAGCGACCATGGAGAGTAGTGCACGTACGGTGTCGTATTTTGCAACAGGAGCAAAGGTGTCGGTGTAATCTAGTCCTTCGATCTGTGTGAAACCCTGCGCAACAAGGCGGGCCTTGTGGCGGGCAATCTGGCCATTTTCGTCATACTTGTGCGAGTACACCCACCGTGAGCCGACTGCTTTTCTCCCTGATGGGAGTGGTGTTAAGACACCCACTCCTTTTTCTCCCAACGAAGCTAACTCTTCATTCATTGCGCTTTCCCAATGACCCGAATCCATTGACAAGCGAGCGGCAGCTATCGTTTTGGGGGGAAGCTTCCGTCCATCAATCTTGTTGCTGTCCGCCAAGGATACATGCTTCGCGGAGTGCTCAATGGTGACATCGGGGGTAGCACTAATACTAAGATTTTCTTCTTCAACAACCTCCTCCTCAACAGTGACCGGTACATAAGTCCAACGCCGCTGTACTGGGACATGTTTTGTTGGGATGGCAACAGTTTTCGGGACTGCTGGTCGCGCGTCAATGCGTTGACGTGTCGAACGTCGTGGCTCAGGAGATGGTACCGTTTCTACCGGAACTTCAGCAGGGACAGGGAGAACATTGTCGTTCGACTGCGGGAATGGCTGTGGAGGTTCGGGGATGAGAGGAGCAGAAGTCGGAAGTACTCCCACTGAAACGGTACTGGGTCCTGGTAGTGTAATACCGGAATCATCTTCTCCAGGTCGTGTGGTTCTGAAGCCGTCTTCTGATATCGGCAAATCATGTGGCAATGCGAGGGTGGGCTGCTGCATTGCAATGCGCTGGTTGTGTAATTCAACGAGGGGCGAGAGAACTGAGTTGGGTGTGCCGTAGAAGAATTTTTCATCAAAAAGGACATTTCGAGAGCGCACCGTCTGTCGTGTCGCTGGATCCCATAGAAGATATCCCGCATCTTTGACGTGCCCCAGTAGGAAGCACCGTCTCGAAACAAAGTCGTACTTGTGGCGATTGTCGTCTGGGATGTGAGCATATGCGAGGCAGCCAAACGGACGTAGGTGCGAGACATTTGGTAGTTCACCATAGAAGAGTTCAAACGGCGTTCTGTTGTCAGTAGCTGACGACGGGAGGAAGTTCTTGATGTATACTGAGTTGAGGATGGCGTGGCCCCAGAACGAACGAGGAAAACCACTCTGGTGATGGGCACTTAATGCTCGGGTGGCAATGGTCTGGTGTCCACGTTCGGCAACACCATTCTGTTCGGCTGTATGAGGCATCGTAAGTTCGTGCTCAATTCCTTTACTACGCAGGAATTCAATAGTAGCGTGAGAGACGTATTCGCCACCGTTGTCACTGCGGAGGCGTTTAACTCGTTGCCCTGACTGGTTTTCAATCCAGGCGATATATCGCAGAAGGTGCGAGTGTACCTCACTCTTGTGCTTAATGAGGTAGATAGTGGAATAACGCGAAAAATCATCAGTGAAGGCAACAAAGTATGTTTCGCCGGACGGGGTTGCAGTGTTGACGGGTCCCCAAACGTCAGTGTGAACAAGTTCAGCGACGTGCGTTGCACGGTGTCGAGCATGAGACGGGAACGGCAATCGTTTTTGTTTGCCCATTAGGCACGACGGACAGTCAATGTGGTCACCAGGTCCTGTAGACTCGTCTAACAGGTTAAGTGACAGTCCTAATACAACCTTCTCAGCTTTGCGCAAGGTGGAGTTTGCGGCATGGCCCATGCGTGCATGCCATACAGCTAGTGGTAATGGCGTAGCCGAGGTGGACCTGGTGGCAAAGGCCGTATGGGTGTGCTTGGCTCGAAGGTAGTATAGACCGGCAGAGCATTCCACACGTGCGATCACAGTCTTATCAGCACGACGCATTTGTCCTCCTTCAGCATCCGTTTCGAAGAAAATTCCCTCCGACGCTAGAGCAGACACTGATATCAGTGTGCACCGTAGGTCTGGTACGTGGAGGAAAGGGAGTTCGATAGACTCATGTCTTCCGTCGAGCACTAGCGTGATGAATCCCCAACCTGGGGCAAGAACAGTATCGTCATTCGCAAGTTTCACGATTAATGGAGGGTTGTAAGTTCTGTAGCGAGTGAAGAGGGAGTGATTGGATTCCATATGTGCGGTGGCGGCAGAGTCTACGTGGAATTGAAAAGAAATAGTGCTCGTATTAGAGAAACTAGCAGAGTGTGTAGGAAGACGAAGAAACGATGGAATGCCGTCAGGTTGTCCTGGTAGGGGAACTGATATGTCAGTACCTTGTGAAGGTGAGGGGGGAATGCACGCTGACGTGTTTGATGAGTCGGATTTTGCTAGACGAGCACGGCAGTTGTTCCAGATATGGCCTGTGCGCTTGCAAGATCCGCACGTCGAGCGCCACGACAACTCCCATTTATCTCCCTTGGAGGCGTCAAAATCCTTCGGTTTGGCACGCTCAGTAGGTTTACCTGCTTTCGCCACCCTAGCAGCCATGGCTGTGTGGTGCGCATGTGGGTTTGCAGAGCCGAAACTTGCATAATATTGTTCCGAGTTCCTGATCTGGCTGATGACTCCTTCCAGCGTTAGCTTCCCGGTATTGGCGTCAGCACTATGGAGTATGAGCTGGGAAAGCGGCGCATAGAAGTCGGGAAGGGCACGCAGTAGCGCTTGGACAAGGGTATATTCGTTGCACTTCCATTCGATGGATTCAATGACCTTGAATTGGGCCTTGATGTCCGTGATCTCCTTAATGGTCTTGGTAAGAGAGTCGCTATCAGATGCTTTGGGAAGGTCAAAGATACGGCCCATGAGGCTCGTAAAGCGGATGCCAACAGACGCCTGATACTTGTCTTCTAGCGCTTTCCAGATGACGGCTGGATCAGTGACACCCATGAAGTGGATGAGGTCACTTGAGTGTACCGTCATACCAAGGAGTCCTTTGGTTATGCTTTGGCGTTCTCGGAAAGAAATGACGTCCGCGCTCGCATCATGTGCCGCGAGGCGTTTGTTGAAGTCAGCCTCAGTCTCAGTGGTGCTTCTGGTTGGGCGCGGAGGACCCTTCTCATCTCCTGAAAGGAGGTGCCAAAGGTTGAAGAGCGAGAGCCAAAGGTCCATGGTCGTTACCCACGAGGTGTAGTTGGAGCCATTGGCGTCCAGAGGAGGGTGAGGAAAAGATGTTGGAATCCGGATGTTGGACGACGATATGGTGGACATGACAGGTGTCGAACGATGTGTCGGCGATGGCGACAATAGAATGGGAAGATTCAATGGGTGTGGTAACGAGCGAGTTGGTACGACAGGCGTTAATGGCGGCGATGGCGGCAAGGGAATGGATAAGATCCGCAGGTCAAGCGGGGATAGAGGGCGACCTTGTTCCAGTTCGGAAAAGGTCGGAGAGGCTCAGATAAGGCGAGTGGAAGCGAGAAACGAATGTATGCCTAGTCTGAGCCAGGGCTCATAACCTATCAAAGGTGAAGAGACTCGGACTAGAGAAACTAAGGGCGAGAACAGAACTCAGTCTTGGTTCAAAAAGACTGTAGGGTAACTATGGACCATACCTAAGGGCGAGAACAGAACTAGTAGAGTAGTAGTTAGTAAGAGTAGAGTAGGGATGTCAATAAGATAGCTCACCTCAGTCTTGGTTCAAAAAGACTGAGGGAGATTGTTCGACGAGAGGAGGAATTAATACGTTTGATTGGGACGGAGAGTCAATAGGAAACGTGTATGACGCATGGTAGGAGGAGTGTTCGTGTATGTAAAATGAAAAGGCTAAGTACGTGTAAGGGTCATATCTTGATATCTAATTCACCTTCGACCAATCGTACAGATATGCCTTATTCTCCAATAACCATATTTCTCCCCCGCGTCACACGGAACGTTACGATCCTTATAGAAAACAGTACGTAGTTGAATTTGCCCAGCTTGGACGTCCAGGCCTCGGGTTTCGTTATTACTAATTTATCAGGCAGCTGTATTAATATTCCAAATTGCTCCTACGTTCTGTGCAGGGAAGCAAATAATACTCATCATTTAGTATTCGGTCTCGCCCTCCAGTGAAAGCGTCCATTCCCCCGCAGCGGATAAAACCGGGCGTTCTCCTGACTGACGAACGTGCGTTATACGTACAAATTCGTATCAAAGGACATCTTCTCGGTCAGAGGATTCCGTGGGCCGTGGCTTTATGGCCCTTGATGCGATCAACTACTCAGGGACACTGTGACACACGCCAGGCTCAGAGTTGGGTATGCAAAGGTGTATGTATATCTTGCAAGCTTGATATATAATTTCCCCACTTACCTATACAGCGTCTACCTCTATCGTGGACTGTTTAACGGTCGACTCAAATCTTGCACCATCTCAATCCATTGAAGAGGCTAGTAACGTATTTAGGACCGAAGGATGAACTCAGCCGGCTTCTTCAAAGGGGATACAATGATGGAAGTACGTATTCGTCACTCTGAATCATTGAAAACACCCTCATAAGCCATAGGTCCTCACAATTCTGGCCAATTCTGGAACAGACGTCAAGACAGTCCGGGACGCAGTGATATTATACATTGCGCGGAAAAAGCAAAAGGGTCGGTCTGAACGACATATTTAAGATAAATTGCTGCAACTAGAGGACAAGGTCACCTATATTTTTTATCCAACTCTTCAACGATTAACACCAGGTATTCCAGTTCAAGCATATCGAGATGTGGCATCCAGCATTCCGAGATGCGCGAGCATTATTCCAGCTTCCCAAGTCCAAACATATCCCACTTTCTAAGTCCGTTATCCGTAAACAACATGAATCCAAGCTGCATCCAATAGACATGGGATCGGTCCTTCTCTCTCAAGTCACCTGCGTCACCATCTCATGGCTCGCCGACCCCTAGTAGCTGGGATGGATCGCTGCCGAGATTACAAGACCTACCATGCGTATTACCTGCCTTTTGTTGAGAAGATGAGAGTCTGGAATCTCGTGTGCATATTCCTCCATCGTCCTCTGAGAAAATAATTTCGTCCGACGTGCTTTCATTGCTCTTCCAATATGGCGACTCCGAAGGAGACGACGAGATCACGGCGTTCCTATCCAAGGTTGAACAGAGCTAGTCAAAGTCATAGAATCGTATTGTGCTCGACTTTAGGCACGTCGCACCGCATGCTTCCTCCTGCCCCTTGTGCTTTCAGCCTCATACATACTCACCTACCTCTTGACAATCAATGACTTTTTGCAACGTTGGGGGATTGTTGTGCTTGTTCTGCGTGTCACGGTGTCACTGGCGGCTTGTTTGTCCACAATCCTCACATCATGTTGCTCTATCACGAATCATTTTACGGTTGCCTTGCGAATCACCGATAGAGGCGTCTTATGAATCATTACATATCGATGGAGTCGGTCGCTAGGCTCGAACACTTTGCGTTAATCGAGCCACCACTTACTGGTATTCTGACTTAAACCCGACGACATTCGCTGTATATCTACGCAAACACCGGTGGGAACCTCTTTTAAGTCACACAGCGATAGTTCAAGCGGGAGTAAGCCCCCCGCGAACAGGGCTATGTCCTACATAGGGTCTTCGACCCCGAAGGATAATAAAATTGATTTTTTAAAAATTAAAATAAAGTAACACAGCAAATGTGCAGATCTCCGGTGAAATTTTGCAGCAAAAATATCGGTTGTCGTTTACAGCAATTGCGCCCTGTTGTTGGACAGGCGATACCTTGAAACAAAGTAGGAATATCTATGACATTTGTTATACTAGTACTCTTTCAGACTCTATCTCCATAACATTAACCGCTCAGCAGCTAACCTTCATTCCAAACACCCCGTCACACCCTCAATCCCACCATGAACATATACTCGTAAGCATAAACTTTCACCGCCGCCCATTATTCGGGAGCCTACATTTCCAATATAAATGAATAACAATATCACAAAACGGACGGCGGGCATATGCTGGAAATATTAATATTCATGGGCAGCAGCCCAACTCGTAGGGACAAGAAGATGCCCTTCAGGTCCGTGAACGATCTCAGCGGACGCCAATTGGCACAATTCCGAGGATCTGATATGTGCACGGAGGACATAATGACGGCACTTCACGACTCCGCACACGGAGCAGCACACCTTTACTCCGAGATGAGTGAGGATGTGCCTGGCCATGCTCCCCTTCTTGAGCACTTTGGAACAGCCGCCCCATGAGCAACGTTTACTGGCACTGGCCGGACCCGTGATATCGTGTAGTCGGATGTGAGCAGAAATTGCACGGGTTGTTCCTTCCACAGACATGCCACAGAGGGCTCCCTGTAATTTGCACTCGTACACCACATCTGGTTGGCCACTTTGTTCGACTCGAAATAAGGTTTCGGGATCCACGTCAACAGGCATGTATCAGACAGTGGATCGTCACAGGACGGAAACTGTTAGATGAGCTTGCGAGAATGATCGATCGATATAAGTTATGCTGCTGATCAGCATCAATTATCGATTCACTCTTTGGAAACATGTACCCAACGCACCAGAGAAGTTTAGATCGCTTAAGAAGAGTGCTATCAGAGAACTCTAGAATGCTGCAAGTAGGGGGAGCTGGATCCTTTGAAACTTGAAAGTGAAGTGCTCATCCTCCAGTTATAAAGTTCCTCTGTCACAGCCTATTGTGAAATATGTACGCCAAGCGAAATCAGACATCTTAAAGTGAATATCGCTGACTTGCCACCTTGCGCAGGGTAGGGCCGGGTCCACCACTTGCGGTGCTCATAGCATAAGCGACTATCGGGCCGCTTACCCATCGTAACGTTGTCGATTACTGTGGTCCGATGAAAATGGATCAGGCGAAAACCTGCCTCGAAACAAAATTCTGAATCAGACTAGATTCATATCAGAATCATGGTCTTTTGGACGAACCGCCTTGCCTGAGAAATGAATGTGTGAGAAGGCATTCCCTTCTCACTGATCCACGAGACTACTAGAATCATGAGCGCTGGAAGATAAAGTTCGGGTTTCTTCCAGAGAATCCGCCAGTTTCCATAGGGTGCTTTACGTTGATTCTAGTGCTTCTCATCGGAATTCGACTTTATCGGCACATAAAAGAATATCAGCAGCCAGTCTGCCAGGGTGTATTTCCGACTACGACCAGATCGAGTACTGAGCACTTAACGCGACACTTTCGAGATTTATCAAGCTGCAACAGATAACTAAGTATCCACGTGAAGAGTCCATCAGAAACGCACAGCAAGACCGACCTAGCAATCCCGGACCCAAGACTTCGGGGACCTGAGCACCTCCATCATCTTTCCTTCGGCCGAACCACTTTCTTCAAACATATCTGACATATACTCCCATCTTGCCATTTCTGGCATTCCCATCAGCACGTTCTCCACATTGACTCCGGGTGCAGCTAATCCAAATTTAATTCCCCTCTCACAAACGAGGTTAAATTCAACATATCGCCCACGTCGGAGAAGCTGCCAACGGCGCATGCGTTCATCTGAAGGCATGATTTTCCGGCGATTGAGAATGCTCATATAGGAGGAGGTGAATACATCTCCAAGAGCACGTACGAATGCGAATATGTCATCTGCTGTGCGGGGGCGGGCTTCCCCGTCTACGGTGCCTAGAATAGTGTTCATCTCGTCGTTTAGGTCATCAAATCTGATCCCTCCAATACCACGATACTCCTTGCGATGGGGAATGAAGAAATGATCGTCGCAAGACTGTTTGAACTTGGGATACAGGGCTGTCCCATAGGCGTCGCAAACCGCCTTCAGCGTCTCATGGAACTCCTTCGCATCCTCCTCGAACAGGTATGATGGCGTGAGATCTGTGATGCCACCGAACCACCACCCAACAACCTTTGCATCCTTCTCTGTGGAATCCATTACCTCAAAGTACCTGTAGTTTGCGTGCGCACTTGGTGCGTTCGGATTGCGCGGATGTACGATTAAGCTGATGCCACCAGCAAAGAAGGGAAGGGCAGTCGTAGTATTGACATCCAGGGATGAATGTTCGCTGCTCATTTGCTTGATTGCAGCTGGGGGGAGTGTGCCGTGGATCATAGAGATATTGACGCCGGCTTTTTCGTAGGTGGCATCATCTCCGGAAGAGGCATATGTGCGCGAGATGCCACCACCGCCTTGCGGACGTGACCAGGCATCGCATTTGAACTGACACGGAGAGACTGAGGCCTCCTCAAGAGCACTGACGATGTCGTTCTGGAGTTGGGTGATGTAGTCGATGACGCGCTGCCGCATTGTGGTTGGGATAGACAACGACTCGGAATTCGACATCTTTTCTTTGCGTAGGTAACGATCAGTGTTTGTGTAGGAATCAAACTCGTGCATACCTTGCAGGTGGCCTACTAGTTATTCCCTAGTATGAAACCGCGGAAATAACTCACGTTTGGGATCTCTGAGCCTTGGGGTGCTCAAGGAGATACTTGATACCGTAGAGTGTTAGTATATGATAAGATTGAAAGACTGACTTAGTACATAATAGTACCAACGGCCGGGTCTGCAGTTGATCAAGTCCCCACGCGGGGCTGGAGCGCTTAGCGCTGGCCAGATGTAAAACTTCGTTGTCAAGTTGCGAGGGTTGGATTTACATAACCGATAGTTACATAAACCGAAATTTATCTCCAAATAAAGAATCTATGTATAAACTTTAATATTTAATATTAAAACACAAACACATGTAAAATTTGATATCCAATACCATTGCAGTACGAATGCTGCAGATATAACGCCAATCTGTCTGGCAGACCCTACCTCAATAAATAGTGACCACTGGACGATACAACGTGCAGTGAGGCTCGATTGTCATCGCATTGGAGCGGCGTTTAAGTTTACATTGTAGTAAACGGTGGGATTCTTCAGGTGACGAGTTCCCCGCCTCAGATCGCTCAGATTCGGCTTCGCAGTGGAGACATTCACGAACTTCTTTCTTCATGATCACACGAACTCCGAGTTAACACGAACTTTATATAATAGTTCTACCTTTTGAAGGCTGGTCGTGTCCAGGTATCAGTAAGTCTTTCACCACGGTGTTACGTTTCTGCTCATCCTCCAGTGAGGTTTACAACCGGCGTACTAGTTTTGCATGCTGCAACTTTCTCGTGCTCGGATTTATGCGATGTACGAGGATTTGAGACTATTTGAATTCTGCAGTCGTCATGGGCGGGCTCCGCTCTTCCATCAAAAATTCCTCAAGGAAACACACAACAGTTTTGGATTGCTTCCCCAGGCCTGCCCTCGCAGCCGGCCGCGGGCATATGGCTTGGGTGCGAGATTAACTTTTTTCCAAGTTCCCACTTACAAAATCTTTTTGATATGTTACTCAATTTAGTTTGGCAGTGTCCTTGGTGCCTGGGTCCCCTTATAAGCGAAGGGACTCACCAGATGTCACAGTCAGATGTCTATCATGTCAAGCAATACAACCACGACTTCCCCAGCTGTCATAGTGCCTCCGTCGCCTCCGCCTGGGACCAATTATATTGCAATAATACAGCCATCTCTGAACTCGATCATGATTGGACACACCTTCACTGTCATTCTGATTCCCCTGATTTTTGCGCTCTTTTATTTCTCCACTCCACTTTCTCGAAGAAGACCCATATTCATTCTCAATGTCATAGCCATCATTCTGGCATTCACTGCTGGGATCATGATCGACAGCCTTGCGGTCAGTATCACTATTGTCTCTTACATATGCATAACATTGATTCGATCGCAGATTCATTCAATGCTGTCCCCATTGGATGCATGGCCGCCATCAGTGCGACTTTCTCTCTCTTTCTCTGCCGCTTCTTACATTCTCATCCAGGTTAACATCGCTATTGGAATTATAGGCGCATTTCAATCGATCCTTGTTGACCTTATCCTTCTGCTACGTCTTGCACTGATATACCCTTACACCATTGTGGGTCCGAAACGTTTCGCCCTTATCACCACACTTCCTGTACTCTTGAAACTTGCGCGCCTCGTCAACATGTTCGTGTTCATTAAAGTTCTTGCGGATGCTGCGCGTGGCCCAATGGGAAGCGAAAACATCGCAGTGGTGTGGGCCACTACACCCTACCTCAAGATTGAGTGGTCAGCGCAGCTCGTCGATAATGCGTGGGTGTTTCAGCTTTGAGAGTAGGTCAGATGGTTGAAAGATTGCAGCTATGCCTCCATAGCCTTCCTCTGGGCAATCCGTCTTCGAAGAAAATATAGATCAAGTGTTGAGAGTGAAATTAGCCCACGGAGAAGTATGTTGCCAATTTTTGTATGGGTCAAGTTTGCGTTGACACGGATACCTAGCGACGTTTGGGCAACGCATGCGCACTCTTTTCTACATATCGGTCTCTAACTTCGTCTTTCCTTCTCTCTTGTCCCTCGCACAGCTGGTTGTCGTATACAAAAACGTATATGTCCTCACAGTCAACGAGATCGTGCTCGTCAACACCATGGTTGCTGTCATTGGGGTCGTGTTCGCGACCGTATGGGCCGGCTCTGTAAATTACCAAGACGAGAAAACGGAGCCTGACGGCGTGTTTGAAAAAGCGCAAGCTGCGTCGTTTGATGGACCAGGAACGTGGAAAGTCGCCACAGTCCAGCCTAGTTTGACAATGGGATCGACTGCTATTACTGAACGGATGCGCACCACAGGTGGGGAGGCGATCAGGCTCGTTGACACGAATCACACTTCAGGTGAGTAATTAGCAAGTCCTTCCGGAATGATTAGTTTTAACCCTATATTTTTAGATATCTTTTCGAAATCCTCTGCAGGAGATTTACGAGGACAAGGCGCTTTCTAATTAGCTTTAGTCCACAGGCGTCTACATACATTGTATGCGATCGTGGCAAGCGAAGTGGGTGTTATGCTATACAGATAATTTATTGGTCAAAGCGTCAACGCCTTTTATGGTGCGCGAACACGCGAAACGATACAAGAAACAATAAAAATTGATGGAATGAGAGGGAGAATTAGGTTACAGTATCACATCTACTTGATTTCGGTGCCTATTAAATTGAAGCATGAGGACTTGGACGACATACCATCTCGTAGGCGAGGATACTGTTTAACCTATCATGGTGCAATGAGACCATCTTATTAGGTCCTTGGAATTGCAGGAAGGGTGGAAAGCCACTCTGAGCTGGGCAGGTAAGCTCGAGCTATCATTTTTACCAACCCAAGACGAGCCACAGCACCAAGGATGAGCTGTGCGTGATCAAAAACGGGTCTGCAGGGGAAACCTAGTTATGGTTTTCAAATACTCGCATACTTTTTACTATTTCGCAGTCTTCTACTGTCTTCATATAAGAAGATATCACCCTACAGCGTGAAAGACGATTATTTACAGTACACATAGGGCGGATACTCGGCGGTGATATGCACATGCCACACGCAATCATTCGTCGATGTTCACCGAGTACTGGGTAGCGGTTACCATCAGATAAGTTTGAACGGCCGCTTAGGCATCATGCATCATGCATCACCCCTGAAGGCAACCTCCGCTCTGGACGGTGTTTCACATCGGAGGCAAAAGCATGAGCGAAGCAAGACACTGCCCTATAGGTTAGGTTAGAGTTGATATACCAATTTAAGCCATCTTCGTGTCGCTGTGTGCCGCTTTAGCTATTCAGCCATCTATCGCGGGTGTATGTGTCCGAAACTCAAACTCCTTTAAGCTTTCGGATTAGCATTACACAACCGAACAAATACGTACTCATCACCAGACCGGTCGTGCGCGTGATCTACCCTTTCTCAACCACTGTACTGTATTCCAGGGTCCTTATGTGTCCTTGCGCTCGGCTTCGTTCTCGTTTGTTTTACCTTCGATTTGAAACCCTGCCTGAAACCGAGATTTAGGTAGCACGTGGTCGGCAACGTGCTGAGGTCTGTGGGCACCGAGGAATCACGCGAAGGGGTATGAACACCGTTCTACAGCAGTCAAAATGATCTCGGAAGGTCATGTGCATAGAAGCAAGCCTCTATCTGCGAGTAACGTGTTGATTAGAGCATATACTTGAAACAACAAGTCACTCGAAAAAGTAAGTGTCTAGAACGACAATGACGGTTATTTACAGACGACCAAACCCGAAGATAAAGAGTTCAAGATCGTCCCTAGAGCTGAGGCTTGAATTGGGCTTGAACGCATGGGTCTTGAGAACAGTCCTTATTTCTGTCCGTTGAGAGATAGACTGAAACAATGGTTTCTCTGACAGATCAGCAGTGGTCATTCTAATAATCAGTAGGTCAGAAAGTACTTGCCAAATAACCTTCTTGCTGGTAGTCATTCAGGGAACCAATCCTGCTGTGTGAATGTTACCAGTCTGATGTACATAAAAATTGGAAGTCGCAATGGCAATTGCAAGCAAAATCATGGCGAACTGGATTCCGGTGTCATATGTCGACTGCACTTTTCAAAGCACATCGATATGAATATCGTTGACAAAATACATCGATGATGGATGTGATTTGAGCGAGATGCAGGACTCCGAGTCCACGTGCCACAATGCCCGATATGAAGAGTTGCAGCTTTCCTTGCACCAAATGTAGGTGGCCATGCCTTGACACTTGCACTTATGGGCCCGGGGTTTTATTCATTGGCTTGGGTTACAGTGATGTTCCATTGCACCATAATTCAAGCAGAAGACGGTACATGCAGCGTGGCATGACTTGGTTGGCTCGAAAATTTATCGTTCCTATGAGGTCTATATATAACCTCCACCGCCACATTTATGTGAGGATATTCATGTTGTGAATATAACACATGGTACAGTCCACTATTAATATGTTCATTAGTTCGTTACGCTGTACTTGAAGGCTGAAAGATATTGAAACGGTCAGTACTGGTCAATGCCTGGCCCACTGACTGGAACACACCTGCTAGTGGACGAGTTTGGGACGAACTTCTACCCATAAGATACGATCTGCTCGCACAATTTGAGTCAGGAGCCTGATACACACCGTCTAGAAGCCAACACGTTCGGAGTTGCAACGTTGGAGATCAAAATCCTCGGACCCGTATTGGGTAGATGCGCAAGGCTGCAGCTCCATCGAGTAAAGAGTTCCAATCTGTATGAACACCGCGACTATTTTTGCCTGAAAACGAGACGGTTCAACCGATTAAATAAATGCAATGCAAGGACAAGCTCTCCGTCGAGAGAGAAAACGCGGAGATGAAGGTGTTCTCAGCGTCCTCGTTGTAGACTCGGTCAACTGACCGAAAAAGAAGCGTTCTCGTAAGTAATTTTGTATAGCCACATGCAAACAGCTGCTCAGTAACCATTTTGCTTTTCTACCACTTAACCACCGCTCCGTTCATTCGTTTACTCCCTCCCTCTCCTTTTACAATGCCAGGTTCAATGGCCTTCTCTCTTTTTTTCTCGTTCTTTCTTGGTATTTTTTCGGTTATTGGAGTTGGTGCAGAGACACATACCATAAAGTTTATCAACCAGTATGTCACATATGAAGGAATTACGCCGCAATTCTGACACAAATCACAGATGTGGTTACGGAACCGTGAGCTCCACCGGTGGCCTCAATCTGTCTGGGAAATAATTAGCTCATACTTTCTCTAGCCGTGCTTGGTTGAGAATGGTCGCAACGTATCTACTGGACAGGACTATGTCGTCGATAGCATGTTTTCCGGAATTGCGTGAGTTCTACTCCTTTATTTTTTTGTGGTGTTCGCTCAGCCGTATGTCATCAGATACTTACAGACCGGTAAGTAAAGCGCTCGTGTACAAATTGTACCAAATGAAACATCTATCTACACAGGACAATGTGACACAAATGGCGAAGGTTGCACGTTGCTCGAGATGAATTTGGTCAACCCCACCTGTCCGGGGTGTGGTTCCAGCGTCGATATCTCACTCATTGACCCGTGAGTTTCTTGCTTGTGAATATAGATCTACCCTCACCACGTCTGCTCAGTCATCGTTTCAATGTGGAAGCTTCTTTTGCGTGAGTATGCATATTTCCACATATGTCATCATCCTGACGACCAGATAGGTATTACAACGGATGCGACGGATTTGGAGCCGATTGTGAGTATTGTCTGGTATGGAATCCATGTTTACGCTTACAATTTGCTTCAAGGCAACAGCCCCAACTGCGCCGTAGCTTTCTATGCCCCAGAAGACTGGTATGCCCAACGTCAATGTGAAACTAATGATGTATGTAGTTTTGAAATATTGGTTTCACCGACTAATCAGTCGTGACACAGGTGGACCTCCTCATTGCATTTTGTGCCAACGCATCCGAGCTTGTACCGGGCGCGAGTGTTCCTTCTTCAGCCCCTTCGAGCTCCACCGTCCTGAGCACTTATTTGCCACAAACCACTGCGACATCGACAGGGACATCTCTATCAATCCCTGCTACGTCGCAGAAGGATTTACCTACCTCCATCAAAGTTATCAGTACACCATCTTCCACTGGTAGCAGCGACCCAGCATCCACACCGAAAAAATGTCGGAGGAAGTCAAGTAGCGCTGCCACTGTTGCAAAGCGCGAACCCACAGGACTCGTGTCGAGGATACACCGCCAGCGTCGGTCCTTCTGAGGATGAACTCTGTTCATCCTCTAGTTTTTTTTACAGTTATTGATTAACTACAAGCGGGATTGCTGTTTTTGCTATGTGCTTTTTGCAGAATGCCTTGACATTCTGATATTTTGTATATCCAGTCTTACTCCGCATTCACGCATGCGTGAATCATATTCATAGGGTGGACGCCCAGGTGGCATTCCAGATGTTGCTTTATTCTCGATCATGCAGCCGGTCTTAGCTTCCCCAGTACCATAGATGTATTGTCCTCACGTTTTCTTGCTGACCTGACGCAAAGTCGGCAGAGCCTTGCTGTCTTTTATTGAAATGTTATGATACGATGTATCAACATGCGTCTTACACGTTCCCTGAATGCGATTCGTATTTGATCAATCCAACAACGCCTCTCGGACATACACCCGCCCCTCATACTCCCTTAGAGTAACCTTCTCCTCAAGTCCGATCGCCTCATTCTCATAGTTGCCCAAGACAAACGTGTATCCCGCTACTCCGACGACCTCCCCAAGGTCAATCTCAACCTTCCCTTCCTTGAAATTAAGCAACACCAACGCAGACGTAGACCCATAGTTCCTCGTGTACGCGAAGACCTGTTCATGTGCTTCAAGAAGCATCACAAAGTCGCCGTAGATCTTGGCATGGGCATGCGTCAGTATTAGAGGAATGGAAGGGGTAGATGCGGAAATACAGATGGAAATGAAAGGCGGTAGTGTAAGTCCAGTTAAAACGAAATGCGTGTAGGAGAACATATCTCGAACGACTTACGAGAACATCGTGCGTCTTCTGCACCTTCAGCGCGCGCCTCCAGAATGCGTGCACGCTGGTGCCATCGCCGATCTGTTGTTCAGCGTTCCACTCTCGGTAATCGTCATTCACGCGCATCCACGGTGTTCCTGTCGTGAAGCCTGCATGTGGACTCGCATTCCACTTTAACTATAAATGAGATGATGGAAGGAAGTGATAAATTTGTTCTTACCTGCATCGGGGTTCTTGCGTGATCGCGCGCCTTTTGTGCGAAACTGTTGAGAAGATCAGACATTTCAACATCCTCCTTCCCTTGCGCTTTCTGTCTGCTCTTTAATCCTATCGTATCCTTAGCACTTATTCCCACGATATAGACAAAGAATAGAAAAATGCAACGCACAGATTCCAATAATTCTGACTTGCTACGTCTTTGTATTCCTCGATCCCCCATGTCTGCGGGAAGTTCTTGATGCCAAGTTCCTGCCCCTGATACACGTATAGTGTTCCCGCCTGCGTGACCTCAAAGATGGCGAGTATTTTGGCGGAGACTGCGCGCCACTGCGCCGAGTCATTCCCAAAGCGCGACACTGACCGCGCCTGGTCATGGTTCTCAATGTAAATCCTTTGATGGCGCCAAACAACATAAAACATCAGTATTTCATTGATTCATCTTCGGCCCGATATCACTCAGAACTCACGCATTCCAGAACCCATCACCGTGCATGAACCGTTGCCAGCGACCAACGATTGCCTTGAGCTCCCTGAGCGTCCAAGGTTTCCTGAGGA
The DNA here is from genome assembly GCF_016647785.1 of Suillus fuscotomentosus. Classification (NCBI taxonomy): domain Eukaryota; kingdom Fungi; phylum Basidiomycota; class Agaricomycetes; order Boletales; family Suillaceae; genus Suillus; species Suillus fuscotomentosus. The sequence continues at coordinate 79,202 of NW_024539587.1, forward strand.
GCGGGGATTCGGAGGGAGAGTCGATGTCCATGAGCTCGAATTGAAAGACCATGTTGAGCTCGCGGTTCTGCGGAAGGACATACGCGGCGAGCTCGGATGACTCATGTGTGAAAGGCGTTTCGCCAACCGTGATGAGGTCGTGGGCTGTGGGAGTTCCGTTAGTTAATCAGAGAAGCGGGGAAAAGGAGGGGGCACACAAGAGAGGACCTCAGTGTGCATTTGTTTCATGTATTTGTGGACCTGCGGACTGGGAAGGTCAAGTAATTCTCGAGTCGAGATGAATGAACTTACCCGTTCGCGTAGTACATGCTGGCAGGCTGGTAATACTGCGTGTGGTCTACCAGAGGCGCATCGGGGAGACCATCCGTCTTCGAGATGCAATTGATCACGTCCATCTAAGGTAATGCCCGTTGTTTGTTTGTAAAAGAAGTAGGGGAAGAGATGTACGTACACGGAACCCATCACACCCTCTGCGCACCCAGAATCGCATGACGTCCCAGACGGCGGAACGCACAACAGGGTTGTCCCAGTTCAGGTCTGGCTGCTTAGATACGAACAGGTGGAGATAGTACTCCCCAGTTGCGGAGTCGCGTTCCCAGGCGGAACCTGTCGCACAGTTAGAAATATGAATCGACGACGAAACAATCAGTGATCCGAAGCGACGAGAATGATAAGACGGCCGCTATGATCCAAAGAAAACAGGATCACCTACCCTGAAACACGCTCTTCCAGTTGTTCGGCGGAAGTTCTTCCCCATCGACAACTTTACCAGGACGCCAGATGTACCAATCACGCTTTGGGTCATTTTTACTTGATTTTGAAGCAGTGAACCAGGCGTGCTGGCGATATGTATGTGATCAGTCACGGCAGTCGTCGTAAGTAATCGGTAGAAACAGGAACCATAAGATGAGCTAGAAGATTAAGGGACTTGCCTCGTCAGATGTATGATTCACCACCAGATCCATCCTGTCGAAAAGACCCAGGTTGACACTGGAAAACAGTCTGAGGTTCAAATAATACATACATGAGCTTCATCCCCCGTGCGTGCGCGCCCTCGAGAAGGCGGTCCCAGTCTTCAAGTGTGCCATAGCGCGAGTCAATGTCCTCATAATCAGAGCTGTGGTGGTTAGAGCATCAAGTACCAGAACCGAAAAGCGACGATTGGCGCTCACATGTCATAGCCCATATCAGCCAATGGGCTACGATAGATCGGGCTAAGCCATATAACGTCCACACCAAGATCCTTTAGATAGTCGAGTTTGGCGATGATGCCTGCGAGATCGCCAGTCCCATCGCCATTCGCGTCAAGGAATGATGCTGGATAGATCTGATAGACGGTTGCAGATTTCCACCAGGGATGTGGTGGTTTGGACATCACGAACAAGAATTAGTGAAAATGCAATGGGCTGGAGCAGGGTATAAGAAGGATGCGTGATATGAGATATGAGATATAATACATAAGCATGACCCGAACACGAGGCTATGCATCTGCCAGGGTGAATCAAATTATGAGCTTCGGCGGGCCCAGCCGTGCATGAATATGTAAACCCCACACACGGTGGCATTTATCAGCTTCTGATAATCACTCCACCAGTGCCTGTCTAAGAACAACTCCGGGGTGCGAGAAGATACATTGGGTCAAGCGACAGATTGCGTTGACACATCAAAATAACCAATAGATAGTCACTATGAGCACGCCGTATCGATCGTTTAGTCATGAAATTGGAAGTGAACTAGTCGTACTCACAATACTGATGATCCAACTTCGTCGCATGTGTCCGACATGAGTTATCTTCTACTGCACATCCTTGAGACCTTTAGCCATCTAGTCCAAACTCTCGTTGTCAGACTTTTAAAAAGCTGCCCCTTCTTGCCATCTGGTCCTTGGGATGTAAAATGGTCAAATGTCGCATGATAAGGTGCATCATTTGATTCAATGATTGGCAGGCTGAACTGAATAGGAGGCTCCTTGAAACTGGGAGGTGAGTCCAAAGTCACTTCTGCGTTCTACACATCAAGCTAATCAATCTGTATACGTTATATGTGTGAGTCAATGAAAGTTGCGAGTGATAGAATATGGATGCAACAATCGTCAGTTGTCGCATCGATGACTCGACTGTTCCCAGCTTTCGTAGGCGGGAGGACTGGTCAAGTCAGATCGAACATCAATGCAGTTCAGTGTGAACTGATCACAGTGGAGTGGGGTACCCCTCCAGCGGGAGGTGTCAGATGCCGAAAAGTTGCCACCCCACAAGTACCAATCGGCCTCAAAAGCAATGATGAGGTGTCTGTTACACATTTTGGTCAGTCTGGAAGCCCACATGATAAAGTAACGTTATAATATGGACGTCCAAACCGACGAAAAGTATACATCTCAGGAGGCATATAGCGGTCGAACGTTCCGTGCTTTCCAATCTGATGGATGGGGTAAGGTGTATAGTTAGCTTGTGCACCGGTGATAGAAAGATAAACGATACCAGAGATGCGATGACAGAGATCGAAGACACCAGCTACAAGTCCATGACGATAGGAAACGCCATCCCTGCACCGAAGAACAAGGATGACTTTGAAAGCGATTATGTGAGAAATTGTGTGCTCCTTCGGTGGAGGACGATCGATGATCGAAGTATTGCCGGTGCCGGATGCATCTATCACAGAATTGCGCCGAGATATCAAACCGATAATTGACCTGCGGGAGAGGAATATCTATACAGGTGGCACTGTATGAATGGACAGGTCAGCCATTCAACCGTCGAGGGAAGGCTTGAAGGTGAAGAGAACATTGATGATATTTTGGCGGAGGACATGGCCATTAGCGCTGGTGTGAATTGAGACTGAAAACATCTGAATGCCCAAATAATGTGGGCCGCGACGAGGGAAAGCGATTAGGAGGTAGGGGAAATCATCAGCAAAAGGCCTTGAAATTTCGCTTGTCAAAAAGAAGTTTGATGCTTACGGTGAGCTTACGACCTGGTGATCGGAGCAACGTGATTGGTGGAACAGATTTTTCTGTAGTTACACTGTAAATATCTCGATGCTGAACTACTAGTCTAGGGTTTGTGCTATTCACAAACCCTAGACTTGGGCCACTCATAATTAGCTGCTAGTGACGCTCATAAAGCTTCGCAGAGATTAATGCACGAATTCAAAACTATATGTGCTGCTATTGTGAGCTACTGATACTATGCGAACTCCGTACTCAATGTGTGATAACTGTCCTTATCCGCGAAATTGTTCAGAAAAAAGCGGTCATAACTTTCCAAACAAATGGCTGAAGAAATCTTTTCGTCCACCTTTTGGCCATATTCTGGGATCAACTCGACAGTGTGTGTTACACTTGTCAATGGAACCACACCACCACATCTGTGTTTGCCGTGTTGGTCTTCCACATATGAGCGTTCTACTGTCCACATCGCGAGTTCAGGCCGGTCATTGGGACTGGCGACAAAGTCGTAGTACTGAATATAGAGCAGCGGATGGGATAGATATGATGGCAAAACTAGGTCAGAAGCACGTGGAAGAGTCGGTTGAAAAATAAGTCGAACTTGTGCGATACGACTTACTGAACATAATCTCGTTAGTGCTGGAACATAAAAACAAAAATGACATACTGGTTTGGCCATCGTCGCCTGTGACGTCGACGAGGACATTATCACAGTTTCCGAGGGGAAATCCGCTATCTGGTGGATACGCCTGGATCACTCTGCTGGGCATGATCAGCTGTGGCCGGAAGGCCGAATGAAGCTGTAATCGAAATTTTTTCCATGCATGAAAGCGTCCATATTTGTGGTCCCAGCGGGTATGCTCGCCGGTGGAAAGAGAAAAACATTTGATGAACTGAGAGAGTGCATGATCAAAATCAATGAGCGAATATATGGTATGAATGTCGGTGGGCGACAAAGATTTGAAATCTGGTGTCGACGTCAGATGGAAGGCAGTGAGTGCATCTCCGGAAAGAATGCCCTTGAGGAAATGGTTACGAACTGGCCGAGGTCCGTGAACAGAGTGCGATTCATCAGGGAGAACACGAGAAACCCAGGAGAGCGCTGGATTGACGGTTGTCACCGCCTCATCCTCAGTGCATATCACATTGACAAGTGATGCATGATGAGAACGGAACAGTGCGTACAAATTAAACAGCTCTATTGACTCCTGGCGGTTGAGAATCCGTACAGACTGTTCCACGAAGTCGTTGACTCGTCGATTTGTTCGTACAAAGAGATCCTTGCAGTGAGTAATGAGCAAGCGCTCCGTCATATCCGCCGAAAACTGCATCAAAGTGCCCAGTCTCTCGACTGTGCCTCTGAAGCTTTGGAGCAACTCGAGTTTAGGAATAAAGAAATCTTCCTTAACACCTTTCTTCCCCCTCCGAGCCTGGGCCTCGATGACAGCGTGCTTGAATGTATGAAAGTCTGAAAGGGACTGCATCATTGACGACAAGGTTTCTGCAGAATGAATCGGATTTTGGGCAAGATAAATGAAGTCAACGAGGGCACGGATTGCGCGAATGAAGTTAGGTGGAGCAACACCTGCAATCGAAGCAACAATGGTGCGTTGAATATCTCGATGCTCACGACCTGTCATCTGGTTGACGTGCGTGATACCTTTGGTGAAGTGGCGTGTTCCCACCCGCTTATGCTGATTCATGTAGCGAGCATCGAGTTCGGATTTTCCTACTACCTCCTTGATCCAGGTGAGCGGATGGTCAGCAAAAAATTTGATGCAGGTGTGCAAGATCTCGCCAGCGAGAAAGACAGACGGACATGCGTAGATCCAGTCACGCCAATATGGCATGTGGACTCCAGATAGATGGACAGCTTTGGCTGCCTTCTGGAATTTGTCGAGATCCCAAACATCGATTGTTTGGGAGATCTCACAGATAAGTTGTAGCGTGTGTTGCCCAGTACGAGGAGGGTAGAGAACCCCATCACCAAAATTTTCTTGTGACGCCATTGTTAAAGGAGATGCACTTTTACTAACCGCAGCGATCATGCAAGCCTCTGGCAGGTCACATACGTGAGCGACGAGTGGCGTATAGACATAACGAATAAATCTGGAAGGATCAGGCATAAAGCAGCCTGTCTTGGCTGCCTGTTTAAGGTTGGCGCAGACAAGGTCAACGCACTTATGCCACAGCCGCGCCTGAAGAATGGTTTGATAATCGGGATGCACGCGAAACTTAGCGACGGGCATGTAAGCGATACAGCGCCAAGCTCGGAGTGTGGCCTTGGAGCGAACTTCTGAATCAAGGTTACCGATGGTGATGAAGATGGGGTGCATCTCGAGTCCCCCAGTGGTCCTCGTCACGGGAGTTTTGTCGGACCCTAAAATGATCGGTACTTGTGTAGCACCTAATGGGAGACAGTCCTACACGGAATCAATCTTTGAGTAGTCGACTAAGCAGGGCAAACTTACCTGAATTTTCCATGCTAAATCAGCGCTCATATAATCTCCATACTCGCGCTGATTCCCAACATGAACTACGTGGGGCTGAAAGGTAATATTATTGGTGAAAACTGGGTCACTGAAAAGTTGTTTGACGACTTCCAGAGCATCGCGCCAAATGAGCTGAATGGGATGGACAGTCTTGTAGCCTGTAAACTCTAGTTTTGAAACTTTCCACTCTGCAAGACAGGGTAGTGCGTCCATCCAATCTAGAAGTTGATCTTTTGAGGTGAAAGATGGTTTTGGGCGAGTGCTAAACTGTGAAAGAGTCAGACTTGTCGAATAGTGCTTAGAGTCTCCTACCCATTTCAACTTCAAGAACTTGTCAATTTGAGTCTGATTCAGGTTTTGAATCAAGAAACTAGCTAATTCCCACTCCCCCTCGTCATGGAAAGGATAATAAGTGTTTATCTCCCGCCGATAATTATATTGATCGTCCTGCAACCTGTCATATAGGTTTTTACCGATACCAAAGACGTATCCAGAGCGAGGATGACAATGGCCAGTGGTATTAGATGGCGGACCTCGCAACCCAGGGGGAACGGCTGATTGTTGTGAACGTGCTTTGTGCGGCCAGCAGGTAGACTGTGAATTGAGATGCAGAACGACTGCTTCGATCGAAGGGAACTCCCTATTGCAATTGGGACACAGCCTGGTAAAGGTATGCATACTAAAGCTAAAGTCAAAGCAACTTAATGGATAATACGCACATTTACTTGGGCAATGGGTCAGCGTTGGAGTCTAGTCTTTCAAACTCCGCTGTGTTGCTTGCTGACATTGCCAGTGTATTCACAGGGTATTGGTGTATTCACTGTACTATTATCAGCCTGCATTGAAGGCTAGAGAGACACTGTCTTGCCGACATTGATATTTGTTCATGTCACCCTCACTTCCACCTTCATCTCCGACTCGACCCAGCAGTCCCGGCAACTGCCTCCCTCCATCAAGCAGTCCCCCATCCTCTCCTCTATCGGGATCTTCTTCAGCTCCTGGGTCGCCTCTTTTTGATTCTTTCCATCTCTCAGAGAGTTCTCCTGATACCAGACATTCTGACCTATGTGCTTCCCTCAAAGGTATCTCCTCAGCGGAGAAGACACCTCCGCCCGTGACTCCGGCTTCTGCTACTGAGGGATCAAACAGCTTATTTTATAATCCACCCGCATCTCCAGATCTTTCTCGCAGTGCTCGACGTCAGTTTATACGTGACAGAATGAGCAGGAAGTTTGTACCATACCCCCCGGACCCAGCTCCACTCGAGGTTCGTTTTGCAGCGCGTCTTATGGGGCGGGAACGCAGACCTTATGTATCCAGCGAATCTCTTCTCAAGGTATTATTATTCTATCCAGTTCCATCCAAACAACTCATTTATATTTTATAAAGCATGCTGGATACTTAGAGAATGGCCTTGCGCAAATGCATCCTTCAACTCTGTACAAAGGATACCAGGCACAGCTTGCAGCTCGTGAGACTGCGCGTCAGCGCATGCTGGCGACTGCGTGGGAAATCGAGGAAACTGAACGCTTCATCATATTCCTCAATGCCATACATGCCGACAATGAAGACCGGCTCAAACTCACAGACGACCAGTTACACGCCTTTAGGAACCTCTTTTCTGAGCGTGACTGCGTAGATGCCGATGATGACCGAGACTATCTTCAAGCGGTCTATGAAGATGAATGCGAAATTCTTAAGATTGTCGCATCCCAAGCTGAGCATGTGGCAAAGGTCTTAGGCTCACGTGTCAGCAAGGCTTTCCAACATGGGGTTGGAGCATCCAGATCGTCTTCGTTGCAACCTGGGTTTGTTGGTGATGACAGTGTCGATAAGGCATCTGTAGAATCCGGGGCCGATGGTTCCGGATCCCCCACTGCCGGCGGGGTTCCTGATGACGACGACAACCCTATATATCTGGGAACCCCTGATAACCTTGGAATTCGTCCCAAAGCGTCTTGCGTGGCCACCGCAATGTGACTTCTTATCGTGGTAAGTCGATTCATGTGTCTGATTATTACTCCACACTGATTGATTGATAAGGAATGTTGTAATACACGCGACACCCTTTCATCATAGCCTTCTTCCAGACCGTGTTAGTTTGTCATATGCACACCGTTTTTTACCTCCTCGCCCCTTCTTTCCCCACTTCTTTGACCTCACGGTCACAAGTACATCAAGTCACAAGCTGTATAGTTTGTTTGCATTCGCGTATCTCCGTTTGTATTAGAATTGTAATTGATATGCCCTTTGCCCTCCCCCAAGTGATTCTACCTTGATGAGTACCCAACGTCGTGCGCCGCGCAAAGGTAAAACCACAATTCCAAAACCTCCTCGAGGATCTGGTCTCAACCCTTCCCATGCGCCTGCGGACACGCAGATCAATATTCCCGACGAACAACCGCGGCCTCCGGAAATGTCTAACTTCGATCCACATCAGCGACAGCACGCCTTTGGTACATATAATCAGTGAGTCTTCCCATCTCTTTTGTCGCGGACTCAGACTCAAAATAACAATAGGCCGAGTCCCGGCTACTCAAATCCTGGAGATAGTAGCTCAGGTGCCGGGTACACCAACTCGCTCTTAGGCGCCGGGTACACCAACTCGCTCTCTAATGCCGGGTACACCAACTCGCTCTCTAACGCCGGGTACACCAACTCTCTCTCTAGCGCCGGGTACACCAACTCTCTCTCTAGCGCCGGCTACACCAACTCTCTCTCTAGTGCCGGCTACACTAACTCTCTCTCTAGCGCCGGCTACACCAACTCTCTCTCTGCTGCCGGCTATAGCGCCCAGTCCTCCTCCCAGTCCTTGTCTGGCGCTCAATCCCCAAGGGCTGGTCCCTCAAACATCAACTACAATGTTCCATCACTCGCGTCACGTACGTATTGTTTCTTTTCATCGTAAATCATTTTCTAACAAACACACCATGTTCAGCACCGAGCTCCCACCTTATCGGGCCCATACCTCATTGGTTGGGCGGTGATGCCGACGCCGCACGCGCACTGACACACAATCCCATACTGGACGAAATACCGGTATCCAACGTGATACATGTGAGTACTTAATGTTATATATCTTACTACACGTTTTAATGATAACAGACTTTGGGTCCGGTGCGCTCTATCGAAAGACGCCGACGCTCCCGACGTATGCCCTCAACGCCGTCGTTGGCGCCTTATTCGGCGCCCCCATGCCCGACGCGTACCCCAAATCCCAGCCCGCCTCCATCCCCAACGCGCACTCCAAATCCTGGCCCGTCCTCGGCTACAACGTCGAGTGACGTTGTCATCCAGGTCAAGGTCAGTGCGGCGGACCGCGAGCAAGTCTACAGCCGCTCGCGAGACCTTATCAAGGGCACCATCTTCACGCCTGATGCAATCGCATCAAAATCTGAGGACCAGAGTCGCCTCGTCAGGGATATGATCAAAGCATCAGCGCCTTCCATTCCGAGCCTTCGCGGTAAGTTCAATGAAGACTCTTTTAGCTTATACTGAATGAATAGTAGGGCTAAATCGATGGCCATCGACGCCGAAAGATGTGCCGACGATTTGGCGGGGAGTGGTCCTAGTGCGTTCGACGATGATGACGATTGCGCGACAAAACGTGGTGATGGCATATGACCTGCTCCCCGAACACGATTCCAACATCCCGCCAGATCAATTTCGTGTCGATCGAGTAGCTAGTCTTGTGCGAGACAAGGCCTATATGCACAAACATTCATTTTCTCAAGTATGTTTATTTTTTGTTTCGAAATCAAGATCTAACTAAGGCTTAGGACGGGACGGTGATCATTCACAACAAATGCCAGAATAAATTCATATTCACCCTGCTCATCAAACTCATCTGGCTCTCGAATCACGGACTTCACGCGCTACTCGGCAACCACCAATCACCTCGTGAGGCACTGCATCATGCGTACTGCCTTGCATGTTCAATAACGGAGCATGCATTATTGGAACAAGGCCAACTAATATTCACGAAGCAGAAGTTCTCGCCGACTGAGAACAAGACGATATTCGATAGCGTTAATTTTTTTCTAAATTCTCTCAGTGAGGAGGAGAAGGCAAGTCTTGATAGATGGAAAGACCATCTGATTGTTTGTGGGAGGTCGCAACAGGGGTCTACTGCCATTCTTTCCGATTTCGACTTGACTATTGAAACGTAGAATTTGGACTATAGTTTGCAGTTTTAGCATAGTTCATAGTTTTTGTGTTAGATTCCCACAAATTTCGTGATTCTACCTACAATAAATTATTAAAATGCATACCGGAGTGCTTCAAACAGTCAGATATTAGTATTACGAACGCCAAACGTATACCGGAGTACTTAAAACAGTCATTACGGATGCCTGACCTGACTATACCATATCCGAGAAGTTTCAGACATGTTTTAAACTCGGTTCGAACACGGACCCTCTCTTAGATGATGGAACAGGGTGCAAAGTGATTGTCGAGTCATGTCGATTGTGAAAGAAACAGGGTGAAAAGACATTCATCAACAATCAACACGTACGGTGATGAATTGACGTACTTTGTGTCTCTCGTAAAGAAAACTCATTTTGAATGATGAATCATGGACCAAACTTCCAAACAGCCTGTGTCTCCCGCAGAATCTGGTGCACAGAAAGGGCGAGTGGACATGATGCTGGCAATACAGCAGAGACTGGGAGATCTGGGATGTGCGGTGAAGGCTGTAGTAAGATGGTTTCCTACGCCAGCCGAGGCACGAGGCTAGCGTAGAATTTAGTCTACACGCAAATTAAGCGAGGTGGCGCAGAAAGCTTCTTGCGTCTCACCACCTCGTAGTCGTCTAACAGTCTCAGTACAACGTCTAGTTTCTACGTCTTTTTGCTTCTCCAAACCTCTACATAGCCAGTATGGACCCTAACAACGCGGTTAGACCAGACTATACGTTACCAGAGTTCCATGGAGAACGACAACAATTAATTGACGAAGGCTTATCCGAACAACAGGCCGTTCGATCCTTGACAGCGTTATGGAATTTTAACAATAACGCTGAGAAGGTACGTTGGACAGCTAGGCTAGAGCGCCTAGAAGAGGCTCGTCAGCGAGCCGAAGAAGACGAAGCCCAGAGGCAACAAGACCTTAAGGATGAAGAAGAAGCAACTCGGTTAGAAGATAGGAAGAAAAATAAGAACAAGTACGCGCCTATCAAGCGCGGAAAAGTTCCTTCTGACCCTACTATCCTCCCGGCGCAGTACGCGACCAGGAGATTGAAAGCAGGGGACTACTGCGAGTTGCACTATTTCACCAACAAAGGCCTCGACGAGGCCAAGGTTTCAGCTTTAATTGCCAAACCCGATGCGCTGGTAATGCTCCCAGCATCAGATGGGATCCACTCATGGGTTCTGGCTGCAGCAGTCAAAGATCCCAAGGCGGCCCCAGTCACCAAAGATGAAAATCTTACCTGGGAAGAATTTAACGAAGCGGCCCCATGCATAATCTCATTTATGAAAGTACACGACTGGCCAGACGACAGAGTCAGCATGCACATCCAGTTCTGGACGGCTCTTCAAGCACACCGCTGGCGTCACGCACCGGACGTCCTCAAGCAAAAAGCTCTACTACTTTACCAGTCGCAACAGCGACGACGCTGGCACCTTACGGTGGGAACCGCGCAAGGTTGGAGTTTAGAGGAAATAAACCAGGACCTGCTAATCGAAGCGAGAGAGGAATTATTCAATGAGAAACGGGACAAAGACACAGCATTGGCGGTCCAGGTCAGTTATAGACTCTTTTCAAATGTTCCAGCGCTCATCACACGCCTGTGCATCGCACCGCTTCCACCCCTTTTCTTCCACCCCGCTGTGTTATTTAATTAAAATTTTCAATTGTCGGCCAATCGCGCGCTGACAACCCCCCCCTTTTTCACTCGTGCATCGCGCATGATTTCAGCTCGGTTATCACAACCGTTGGCTATGGCCAATCACGCGCCGATAAACGAAATCACTTCGTTAAATCTTGGTTATCGCAACCAACCCCCCCCCCCTTTTTTCATTGGCTCGAACCTGCGCTCACTCGTTTTCGCATCACGCGATGTGACACATCCACCATCATCCAGCAAGCAGCAGCGGCTTACACAGCCAAAAGCTCAGACTCCCTGCGTCAGCAATACCCAGCATCGGCGCAGCAAGGACATGTATCCCAGAAGCGCACTCAACCTCCCTACGAAGAACCAATAGGCAGTAACAAAAAGGTACGCACTGATCGTGCTCCGTTTACCTCCGGGCCCCTCCCATGCTGCGCAGTGTGCCTGGGACGCAACCCGCACAAAACAATTGAGTGCGTGGCCACCCACACTTGGGACAAGATGCACGAAACATTCGCAGAACGTATACACAAAGGCCTATGGACAAAAGACGGAAAGCAACTCTGTACCGCCTGGCAGCGCAAAGAAGGCTGCACGGTACCCAGACACGACGCGCGACACATCTGTTCAGGATGTGGAGCCTCGTCCCACGGAGCCCAAAGATGCGCTCGAGCTCAGAAGGCGGAACCCGCTAACGCCATATAAAGTAGAAGCTTGGACACATGAGCTCGAGCAGCTCGGACTCTTTGGACGCTTCCCTAAGATACTTGAAGGTCTTAGAACCGGTTTCAAAATAGATTTCCCGCCTGTCACTCGTGTACAAACCCCACCTAATAAAGCCTCAATTGTCGAATTCGAAGCCGAGTTTAATTCTATAATCCAGAAAGAGATCGACAAAGGGAGATATGTTGGCCCATTCGAGGCAAATGTCTTAGAACATCTAATCGGACCTTTTCAGTCATCGCCTCTAGCCATTATTCCGAAACCCGGAAAACCAGGGAAGTTTCGGATCATACAAAACTTCTCGTTCCCTCATTCTCCGAGCACGCTCTTCCCTAACCCGTCGGTTAACTCATGCATAGACGCCAACGATTTCCCAACGACCTGGGGAAAATTTTCGATTATACATATACCATTTAATATCCACCCTTCCCCCAGGCTCCGAAGCCGCTACCAGGGACATAGCAGAAGCTTACTGAACAGTTCCACTCCATCCCTCGCAGTGGCCAGCAGGCGTGATCCGAATATCGGATACTCAGTTTTGTGTCGACACATGCACAGCGTTCGGCGCCACTCCATCAGCGGGAGTGTATGGGCATGTAGCCGATGCCGGAACTGAAATATTTTGACATCGAGGAATCGGGCCGTTGGACAAATGGGTTGACGACCACATATTTTTCAGGATAAGGCGTGAGTACCTCGAAAGTTACAACGACAGCAGGGCATCATGGCACAAAGAATTCGCAGAAGCCGGTCTGAGACAATCGGGCAGTAGACTATGGTTTGGAGAATTCTGCCCGGTCAAGGGGCGAATGGAAGAATCTAGCGAAGACCGAGCAAAACCATTAATAGATTTGTCGCGCCGCTCACAACGTTCAGCACACGACGCATTATTCACCTTTTGTTTTCAAGACTTGGACGATCTATCCAACTTCTTAGGTATCATTTGGGAGCGCCTGAAAGATCAAATGTTCGGTACCTCAACGGTGTACATAGGTTTCACCTGGGATTTGAAACGGATGGTAGTAGCCTTAAGTCCCGCTAAAGCGGACAAATATCTCTTAGCCATTCACAAATGGAGGAAGAGACGAACACACGTTCTCAAGGACGTACAAGAGTTGTATGGCAAGCTACTCCACGCGTGTTCGGCAGCACCTCGAGGTTGAGCCTACCTCACGAGCCTCGAAGACATGCTCTCGACTAATGGAGCTAAACTGTTCCTGCCACACAGAGCGGGAAAAACCGTAAGCGAAGACCTGGATTGGTGGACGGACCTACTTCAATCTGGAGGAGTATCACGAAACATCTATCCAACTTCCGAGCGCCAGGATCCTCTCGCTTTCTCGGACGCGATGTAGAAACAACAATACTGCCAGGAACAAAGATAGCTCCTAGCTGTATCTATAAATGTTGTAGGTCGTGCGTTGCCTAGTCTGCGATACTTGAGATGGCAAGTGCGTTCGACCCTATAGGGGAAGCGAGTGCAGTGAAGATCTACAGGTACGCGCTGAAGCGAAGCGCGAGAAAGCGCAGGTGCGCGCAAGGCGCGGGAACACGCGCGCATATTAGCGCGAAGCACGGGAAAGCGCGCGTGCGTATGCAGAAACAACAGAGAGGTTAGACTTAAGTGATGATATGATACTAGATAAGAGAAGAGAGATGCGAGGTGTAAACAGATAGAGTTCTACTATGTTCTGCTAAGTAGTAAGTAAGTAATAATAAGTAAATGGGAGGTAAAGTAAGGTAAAGTGTAGTATGTACTGCTGGCGCTTATATAGCGCGCCTAAGCGTGGTCATGCGGAGCCGAAGCGCTACCGAGTAGGTATGTAAAAATATATATGAGTGAGAAACTATGATAAAAATAAAGGTGGAACTATGCTAATAAAGGAAATGGAAATATACGTACTAGGGAGCTTGGTGGACAGTGGATGGATGCATCTGAATGGCTGGCGCTATAGGGCGCGCAAGCGCGGGAACGCGCGCGCGCGCCTACATCGTGAAGCGCGGGAATGGTGCGCGCATGGCGCGCGTTGCGTGGGAAAGCTGCGCCTCATATAGAGATAGCTGCGGGTAGCGCACAGAGTGACACTACAAGTTCATGCTATGTACTTCCTAGTGTAAAGCTGTCATATCAGACCATGAGACACACGAGTCTCTACAGCGAGTTCAGGCATAGGGATAGGTATTGTTATAGGCAAACACTGGAGAGCTTGGAGGTTAATACTGGGCTGGAAAACACTCAATGGAACACGAGACATTGGTTGGGCCGAAGCCATCGGCTTCGAGTTGCTTATCTATGCCCTCACCTCTCTCCCAAACCTTAGCGACAATGTTCTCATCTACGGAGACAACACCGGCATCGTGGAAGGTTGGTGGAAACACAGACACCGCAACAAAGCTGTCAACGGAGTTTTTCGGAGGATACACAACTTCCTACACCATCTACCCAACCGTCTCGACATTGCAACTGCCTATGTCCCAAGTGAATTCAATCCCGCAGACGACCCTTCTAGAGGCATACTCGGACCCGCCCACCTTCTTCTCCCTCCCATCAGCCTTCCCACCAAGCTTAATCAGTTTGTCATCGACGCCACTCTACCACTCTCCCCCATCGAGTTACGAATGTTGCGAGACGGGAAGTACTCCGTTCCCGCAGCTAAACTCATCAATCGCACCCTCATCAGACAACAAGCAGTGGAGCGGAACAAAACCTACTGGGCGGAAGAAGATGACCTTATCAGCCGAGCACTCAGAGACGAGTGACTACATGGGTCGCAACCGTTTTGGAGCTCCCTTACCCGAGTCACCAACAGTATCCATACCCACCCCCCAAAACTACAAACCGAACCTTACTCCTCGTCAATCCAACCTCCGACCTCATTGCCTTGCGCACGAACATTTGAGACTCTGGGTTCCTGCGGGAAGCAGCACCAGACAGTTAGCGTCCACAGCAGGAAGCCCCAATACTCACGAAGTATCCGACGAACAGCTGAACCGTATCCTGGAAGTAATGGGCTCCGCATGGGCCCAGTCCACGAAGGAAACCTATGGAGCAGGTCTATTAGTTTTTCATGTTTACTGCGACCTCAATGGTATAGAAGAGAGCAAATGCTGCCCGGTCAGCCCAAGTCTCCTCCTCAAATTCTTATCCAGTTGTGCAGGCGCATACTCCGGTTCAGCGCTAGCCAACTATACAGCTGGTATCAAAGCGTGGCACCTGCTCCATGGCAGACTTTGGCTGGTGCGACCAGCTGAACTCAAAGCTATGCTGGATGAAGCTACCGTGCTAGCTCCCTCGTCCTCCAAAAGGCCTAAAAGACAGCCCATTACCCCAGAGTTCATTTCCTCCATCCGCGAACACCTAAACCTAAATGAGCCGCTTGATGCGGCAGTTTTCGCTTGTATGACCACGACATTCTATTGTATAGCAAGATTAGGAGAGTTCACTGTTAGAACGGTCAAAGGTTTCGACCCGAAAAGACATATATCAAGAGCAGGAATGGTAGAATCGACTGACCGCAACGGCCTACCAATCACCAAATTCGCACTTCCCAGCATGAAATCATCCCCAACAACAGGCAAAGAAGCTTATTGGGCAGCTCAATCCGGGCCAACAGACCCTAAAACGGCCATGGAGAACCACATTAGAATCAATGCAGCTGAGTCCGGAGCGCACCTATTCGCGTGGAAACACGAGAAGGGCTTATGGCCACTCTCGAAGACGGAATTTACGAAGAGGATGACACTGGCTGCTACCGCAGCAGGTCTTTCCGACCTCAAGGGTCATGGTTTGCGGATTGGGGGAACTTTAGAGTACCTCATGCACGGAGTACCTTTCGATGTCGTCAAGACAATGGGAAGCTGGTCAAGCGAGGCATTTACCTTATATCTTCGAGACCACGCAAAAATCATGGCACCGTACATCCAATCCTCACCCGCGTTAGAACCATTCACGCGTTACACCATGCCACCAGTGCGCTAACCACATCTCGAAGTGAGTACAACTCCTTTTCTCTCCAAGGGCATCAAGCTTCGCTGCATGTGTCGCAGTCCTCCTAATTTTCGGGAACACAGCTCACCATTGATACCTAGGCCCAGTACCTGTTTCAGCCCGGAAAAGCCCTGCGGGCTTTCGCCCAAACAGTCAATAACCTTCGCCTTGTTCCTTTTCATGTCGATCCCTAGTATCATTCCATTATCACTATCGTTCTTCTCGTAGTGTTAACGAAACAATAACTACCGCTCTCAATTACTCTCACATGTATCTCACTTAGTCCCTGAACACATCGCATTGCAGCGCATAGATTTAGTTATTTGCTTTCAGTTATTGCCGGAGTGCCTCCCCATCCGCTCCTTTCAGAACTCAATTTTATCATAGAAATTCAAAGATCTGAGTCACTCACCCATTCCCATCGATCCTGTCCTCAGATCATCATTGTTACTTCGTCCATATATATTGAAGACTCCATGTTTGGCGCCTTGACGATACTGCTACCCCCTCGATCCATCGTTCATCCGTGCCGCTCGTCATGATCAGTGTGTCATTGTGCAATTTGTGTTGTTGTAGCCTACAGAGTTGGGTCAACTAGCATCTGATCTCGTCATCCACTTGGTGAAATTCACGTTCTATGATCGCACCAAAAATCTTAAAATCTACCGCAGGAACATCTCTGTCCGTCAAGCTTGAATCAAGGAGATACTGGCAGGCAAGACGGTCCCACAATTCGACATATCTATACCATAGATGATAGTATAGTCCGTCAACCCGTCGGATATCTCTTTTACTCGGATTTCTCGTGCTGTTGTAACTCACACTTTTCCGGTTTGAGCTTGACGATAATTAATTAGGTCTTCTTTTTGAGAAGAATTTAGAGTGGCACATAAATGATCGACATTGCCGCCATAGACTTTTTATTTCACCACAGCCTTGAACTGATATGTGTGTCTCATTTCTCTCGTCATATTTCAAATCTCATACGTCCATGTATAGAGGTACGCTACAGCAGGTGCTCTTGGCGATGCTAATTTTTTTTTTTTTTAAATCCAATTTTTGTCCATGTGGGGTACAATACCCTATGTAGGACAATACTAACTAGGAATGGGGGACACCTGTGTCCCCCGCCGCGTCTCCGACTTCGCAAATGCCCTGGTGGAGGCCACCTCCACCAGTCCGCCGTTCCCGCTGGCCGTTTTAGATGCGCAAGTCTTCCAATCCGCAGGGCCGTTGCAGTGCAGTTCGTGGTATGATTGTCCCTGTCGTTTGTTGTGGATGATGCAAATACTCGGGTGTGAAACCGGGTACGAGAGGAATAATGGAGAGCGGAGTCTAAAGGAATGAGGGAGGGATTGATTATCGTGCTACTGGTGTGTTGATGATCTGATGTGAGCGTTGGGTTGTCGGTAGTATGTATAGTTTCCCTCGTTGAACTCTCCCCCACTTCTAAATGAAAGCTGTGAACCACTTCCGTTCTTATGACCCCTTGCTAAGTTCTCCATCCGGACCGCTGGTAGGGTCCTGCATTCCGTCGTCTTCGAGTAGTAAAGATTCGTGAACAGGCGGCCTGCGCCTGTTAACGAGGGTGAACATTGTGCTAGCATTATCTGCTCGAAGAAACCTAATCATCACTTGTCTCTTCTACTTTGGAGGAGGTACGTCACCGAATGTAGCCTTCAGACGGCCTGTGCTATTAACATAGCGGATGAGTGGTGCGCTGGCTTTTTGGTTAGACAGTAAGAATGGTAGGGAGGAGGCGTTCCGACGGAGGATTGAAGTAAGTATGTGGCGCGCTCGCGCGTAATGGGGGCAGGAGAGTAGGTAGTGAAGCACCGTTTCTTCCGTGTTCTCACAGTGCGGGCAATTAGGTGTGGGGCTCTTGCCGATATGGAATAGGTGCTGATTGAGTGAGATATGTCTGGTGCGGAGCCAGATGAGCATGCTGACGTGTCGTTTAGGAAGATATTGGGCAAGAGAGATGAAGGAGCCACGGATGACTTTAGGATCGATTTTGGTGGTGCGTTCGTACCGGGGTGACTTTCGCCAGAATCTTGCCCAACGGTCAGACGATTCGCGTTTTTGCGCTTGTTTCAGCGCCGAGATACTGCTTGGGAGGACACCTTTACGAAGGTATGGTGGTAGGGAACCCCTGGGGCTAGATTCCGCCCGCGCCTTAGCTGCCTTCTTGGCCTCCTGGTCTGCCAACTCATTTCCCAATACTCCGTCGTGCCCAGAGATCCATCTCACTGTTACTTTGAATCGGCGGTCTCGACTGACTTTCTTCACGTCTGTTATTATACTGCGGAAATGATCTATCAAATAGTGTCCTGACTTCATCGAAAATACATCACCGGATCTGATAGTTGCTTGATTGTCTACGAAGATAGACACTGGGTATGTGACATCTTCTTCCCTGGAGAGGAGTTGAGCTGCTAGGGTGAGACCAACGACTTCCGCTTCGTAGACTGTATGTTCATCCGCCGTGCCCAGGTGATATCTTAGTACCTTCGGCTGTAACTGGCCGATTCGAAACAATACTACGGCCGCACCGATGTGGTCGTCGATCCCCGAGCCATTGGTGTATATTCGGATCTCATCACTGTTGCCATCATGGTCTTCAATGGCCTGCTCTCTGGTGGCTGCAATGGCTGTCCGGTAGGGGGTCGAGGAGTGCGGAGGGTGCCTGTTATGTGTGATGGTCTCTATAGAAGCCACATTGAGTTCAGTAGTACGGTACAAATGATGAAGTGAGGATCTGTGGTGCCTAACGAATTTGCTTGCAGCTCTGCGTACGGGCTTAAACAATGGATGGGAAGGAGGATGTGCCGCTAGGCGAATGGCGGCTTGATAACTCAAGTTTTGTAGGCGGTGTTCAAGGGGGAGCAGCTTCGCGTGGACCTCCAGGACGTCCGTTGCCGTGGTGTACATGGCACCTGTTATGCTCAAGGCCGCTATACGCTGCACTCTGCGCAGTTGTCTCACTACTCCGATCGACCCGTGCTGAAAAGTGTCAGTAACTCCCACAAAGAGAGGATGGTACCAAAGATCTACTGCATAGAGCATTTTGGGTAATGCGACTGCTAAATATAATTGACGCATTAGTGATAATGGGATCCCTGTAGAGGTGGAGGAGAGATGGCGCAGCTGGAAAACGTATGCGGTTCCTTTAGCCAGCGCGTAGGCTATGTGCGCGTTCCAACGAAGTGCTTGGTCTAGGATTACACCGAGGAAACGGTGCATAGCCGTTGGTGTGATCGTGGTGCCACGTGTCACAAGGGGAGGGCGTTCTTTCGTCGCATTCATCGAGAAGTCTACCAGAGTGAATTTCGAAGTTTCAAATTTTGAGTTATGGGCTCCTGCCCAGTCGTATCCCCCTCCAGGCCTTTCCAACATATGCTTGAGGGTGGCGTGAGTATCATGGAATGAGTCTCCTATAGTAATGAATGCGGTGTCATCCACGAAAGCCAGGGTCCGCTCCTTTTTGCCACATCCGATCGCTATGTCAACAAGGTCAGAATCGTATATTATGTAGAGAATCATTGATAAAGGGTCCCCCTGCCCTATGCCATTCCGGATAGGGATCCAGTCGGAAAGATGCCCGTCGAATTTGAGCTGGGTACGTCGGCCTGTAAGTAAACGTTCAGTGAATCCTACCAGTGACTCTGGTAGGCGCCGGCATCTCATATTGTGCAGCAGACGGTCAGTGACTGCATTGGGGAAGGCACCCTCAATGTCTAAAAACAAGGCTGAAACTACTTTCCCTTGACGCCAAGCGTCCTTGATAGTTGATTCAAGGAGATGTAGCGAATCTGTTGTAGATCTTCCAGGGCATCCTCCGAAGTGGGTGTCGGGGAGTAGGTTGTGATGTTCGAGGAGATACGTCATCTGGTCGGCCACTACCGCTGTCAAGAGCTTGCACATTGTGTTGAGGAGAGCAATTGGATGGTATGCTTTTGTTGCCGTGTAATCTGGTTTGCCAGGCTTTCGCAGAACAACTGTGGTGAAATCGCGCCAAGGAGAGTAGTACATTTTGAGTGTGAAAATGGCGCTAAAAAGATGAATCAGAAACGGTTTGAGTAATGTGGCGCACCGAGTGAATACAACATTGCATATCCCGTCCGGACCGGGGGCCTTATAAGGGCTCAGCTTTGCAATGCTCCGTGATAGCTGTGGATCAGTGATGGGGGCTGGAGTTGCCACTGGAGTAGGGTAGATAGCGTCCTCTGGGACCGATGACGTGGCCGGGGGTGGTGGGAAAAAGGTTTGCGCTAGGGCCGCACTTTTTTCCTCGTTGGTGTCAGCAAAGGTACCGTCGGGACGTCTCAGTGTTGGTATTCTTGATAGGCCCCCGCCGCCCGCCGCAGCTGTAAGGTAATTGTTAGCTATCCATATGTCGTTACCGTTGATCTTTTCAAGCCAGTTGACCCAATGCTCCTTCTTTGTCCGCTTGATCTCCTCTGAATATTGATTTCGCTTAGTACGGTATTCCTCATGGCAAGTGTGGTCAGTGTCATCTCGTAGCTTATAGGAGCGGTGACTTAGTTTCGCGACCTCACGCCGTAGGATGGTCAAATCCTTCGTCCACCAGCGTTTGGAATGGGGATTGGGCTTTGACTTCGGTACCTTCTGCTCTACTGTACGCTGGATTGCGTTCGTGAGGTTCCGCGCTGCTTGTTGAAATTCTTCGTCAGTAACTAGTGGTTGAGCAGAGGGAATCTTGTCCAATTCAACAGCGAGGACAACGTTGAACTCATCCCAGTCCGTCTCTCGATAGTTGTGCTTTTCTTCTGTCGTGGCTCTGGGAATTTCGAGGTCCAAGGTGCTAAGAATGGGAAGGTGGTCAGTGGCCGGTCCGCGCAGAGCTGGATTGGTTGAACAGCTGATGAAGGAGTCACTGGTATGGTCAGTACAGAATACATTATCGGGGCACGTCCAATTTTTTGAACTTGAGGATTGGAGTGTGGGAAGTCCCTTTGGCAGGGCCATGACCATTCCGTAGTCCGCCAGTAGGTCGAGTAGGGGTTGGGCTGCGTTAAGATAGTGGTTAGTGAATAGCTGCGTATTACGGTCTTCATCCCACAGAGGATGGTGTCGATTGAAATCACCCAACCAAATCATGTGGTCATCGGCAGAGGGGCGGATGTTGGCCATCTCGCGTTCTAGGAAGGACGCTAGGGATTCTTGAGTTCTCGTTAGTATACAGTCATTATAAATATTGAAAATAGTGCAGCGTCCGAACAGGCCACGGAGTTGAATTACCACGACATCCGGCGAGGGGAAGGCGATTTGCTGCCAGGAGTTGGTGTCAAAGGACTTGGATATGAGTGTGACGGCGCGCGATGTGAGTTCAGGTGCAGAGAAGCGGGTGGTTGGGTATACAGCGTGGAAGTAAGGAGAGGAGATGGTGTTTTTCATGGAGTTGATATGAGGTTCTTGGAGTGCGATGACATCCCAATTTCGGGCAATCGGGCTGTTAAGGAGGGAGTGCTGTGCCAGGAGTGAGGTATTGAGGTTTTGTTGCCAGACACGTATTCGAATCGGTGCTTCTTCATAGTGTTCAGACATTGAGAGGAGAGGGGGGCCGTGGTGTTGCGTAAATTGAGGACGAGGTGAGTGGGGAGTCCGGGATAGGTGAGAGTGCCGTAGTTGGGGGGACTTGCGATTGTTGGTCTCTGCTGGGACTCATATCAGGGTTCCACGTGCCGGCAATGGGGATTGAGTTCGGGCCTGTGGGGGTGAAGGCGCAGGATCCTCGTTGACCATAATGACGAGGTGCTCCTCGTGAGTGGTAACCTCTGGTTGGACGTCTTGATTCATAAGGGAGGCTCGTTTGAAAGAGGGATGGACGAGTAGGGGCAGAGGCTGGTACTGGTGCTACTGCCGGTTTGCGGTAAGGGGCCGGTTGAGAGGGTAGCATGACCTGCGTCCATGGATCGTCAGTGGGGAAGTATGGCATGGAATTTTCAGGGTGCTTAGCGTCTATCCCAGCACATTTGGACTCAAACTCTGGGCATTTCCTATCCCAACTAGCATGCTCCGGGGAGTTGCAACTAACGCAGTGGAAAGTGCGGTATGCGTTGCACTCATTGGTGCGATGGTTTTTCCCACAGGTTCCGCATACGTCCTTGGGTGCTTTGCAATCCTTTGCGATGTGCCCCCACAGCTGGCATCTCACACACCGTACCGGTTCCCGTTTGTCCTTTCGGGGGTGTAGTTTCTCTTGACCGATGTAGATACCATCCCGGAGGGTGCTGTTGGCTGAGTGTGGGTCTGCGAAGTGGAAGATTGCATGGGCGACACGCTGTGTTGGGGCCCGGCGTTGACGAGGTTTGATCCAGTTGGCTGAATCGATTGCGCCCGCTGTCATGTTATTTTCCTCTTCCACCGTATGTAACCATGCCGTGTCTTCAACGTTAGATGCGATGGGTAGGAATGGAACTATTACAGAGAAACGTCGTTCCTTGATGGTCGCTGGAAGGTCAAGGGCGTTGGTGATTTTCAGCCTATTCTCTGGAGTTCTGATCCATTTGGCCGCCTCTGTAGTAGTTAGTTCCGTTATAAACCCACCGTTACGAAGGCGGGTGATTGCTTTGATTTGAATATCTGGAGTGTCGTCCGACTGGGATGCCGTGAACGCTTGTTTCATTTTGGTTGCGATCTCGGCCGACGTTACTTCGGTTGCGAATAGGACGCTGCCTGGCACCGGGTCAAATAGGATTTGACGGTCCCTCGTAGCTGCACAGGCGAGGGCTGCCGAGATTGGGGCTGGGGTCTGTGCGTTCTGTTGAACCACGGCACTGTATGATCTTGGTGTCCCTGGTTTGGCTGATTGGCTCGCGTTGTCAATGATATCCTTGATGTCTTTCGAGTTTTCTTCTAGAGTTGTTTTGAATTTGGTGATTTCGTCGATGTTCGTCTTGAGATTTTCCAAGGCAGTGAGGATGGACGCTACTTGAGGTGAAATAGCCGCCACGACATGTGCTGAAAGTGAGGAGGTGAGGTTTGCTATGACATGGGCTGAGAGCGAGGTTGAAAGCGAGTCCGTTATTTGCTGGATGTTGAGCTCTGTCGCGGTTGTGGGAGTGTTGCTGGTGCCGTCCTCTAGAAGCAGCGCAACAGCTCAAAGGCCTTCTATCACTATGCGGGGAATTCCTGTATATTGTGTGATGTGGAGGATTGTCAGTATTAGGCTTTCGTTCGTTATGGGTTCTCCAGTCCGGTAGAAGGGAGACTTCTCTAGGAAGGCAGCACCGCTTTCTCTATCTTTGACATCGTATTCCTGCTGCATAATTTCGTCTCTTGGAAGCAACAGAGAGACTGTATTACGATGAGAAGCCCTGATTCTATTGGTGGGAGTGGGGGCGCGGATGTTTGTACTACCGGTCCCCACAGGCATTGATCGCGTTTTCCCGGTTGCCATTGGCTCTGGATTCAACAGTGCGGACCGTTGGGCCTAGCCTGGCGGGTATTAAAGTAGTAAGCTAAGAGGGTTTTAGGCGTTGATGATGCCTGGGGCGCTGTTGGGCGCAGTGCTGGGATCCGAAGTTTCGGGGTCCTAGTCGGGGTGCCACTTGGTAATAGGCCAAGAGGCGATGGGCGATGCTAATGACCTCGTACACGACGGGAAATATGTTTCCTCCTCCTCCTGCCCCCAATCCCGGCTCACGCCCTTGCCCACGCCAGACAGCATGGAATCAGCCAGGTTTGTTTTTACTTCTAGCTTATTTTGATCTTGTATCGGATATCCATACTCATCAGATCACGGGCTTTATCATGATGGATGTTTCTCACAAAGGCCTAGTAAAGACGAATGTTCAGCACATCTCAGTTGGCAAGATCTGCTGGCATTTGACTGGATTATTCGCAGATATGCCTCTGTGTGAAGGGCCGCACAACCATGTACGCAAAAATTTCAAAGAACATTCAACACATAAAAGCCAGCCGTCTTCCTACTATTTCCTTCAGAATCATCTGATCCTATCACATCAGTCACAAACAATGCGTTTCTCCTCTGCAATTGTCCTCGTTGTCGTCGCTATTTTAGTATCATCAATCTCTGCCGTGCCCCTTGACGAAGTCGATTGTGAGGTTGGCACATATTGCAGGATTGACGCAGATTGCATCTGCCGTTGGCTTACTTGCGTGAGTATTAGTAGTCTTCCTAGACATAATGATATGACTCACCTGCATGGCAGTACGAAAATCAATGCGGACCAGCAAACCTAACCCACTGACCTACACGGAATCACCTGTAAAAGAAGCGGTATCAGCCGAACCAGTCCCAATGACAGCCGAACAGTACATCGGCCACCATAACCTAGACTGTAATGTCCGCCACCCGTCACTGACTTACGATAGTGAAGGAGTGCTGTAACAGTTTCTATGTGGTCGTGCTCCTCTTAGCGTTTCAAAGTCCATTATCTCACTTCGAAGTCTCATTCTCAACATCTCTGTCTTATTTTCATCTAGATCTATTAGATCATGATGCTCAAGTGTGTGGTAAAGACAAGTCAAAAGATTTACTCAGTCCTCGTGTCATCGACAATCAGTACTGGGTTTAAGCGCTGGCCAGACTTCTGCGTTCTACACAACAAGCTAATCATTCTGTATACGTTATATGTGTAAGTCAATCAAAGTTGCGAGTGATAGAGTATGGCTGCAACAATCGTCGGTTGCCACAAACGTACTCGATAACTCGACGCAGGCAAGAGGAGCGGTTAAGTAGTTCAAGTCAGATCGGACAGCAATGCAATTCAGTGTGAACTGAGTACAGGTGTCAAATGCCGAAAAGTTGCCACCCCCGCAAATACCAATCAGCCTCAAAGCAATGATGAGGTGTCTGTTGCACATTGTGGTCAGTCTGGAAGCCCACAATAAAGCAACGTTATAATACGGACGTCCAAACTGACAAAAAGGATACATCTCAGGAGGCACGCAGCGTCCAAACGGTCGGCGCTTTCCAATCTGATGGATGGCGTGAGGTATATAGTTAGCTTTGTACCAGGGCGGTCTGGCGCAGGTCGTCGGGAGTGCCAGGGTCCTGGTGCAGTAGCAGGAGTCCTGCACTTGTGTAGTAGTCAGTCCTGGATAGAGAGTGCCGTGGCCTCCCGCTATAGAGGTCTGGCCTTGGTTCCCCTTGCAGTCCTTGCCCGTTCCAGCTTGTGCACCAGTGATAGAAGGATAGACGATATCAGAGATGTGATGATAGAAGATTGGAGACACCGGCTACAAGTCCATGACGATAGGAAATGCCCGTGTCATCCCTGCATCGAAGAACAAGAATGACTTTGAAAGTGACGATGCTTCTTCGGCGGAGGATGATCGACGATCGAAGTATTGCCGTTGCCGGATGCACCCATGACAGAATTATGCCAAGATGATTGACCTGTGGGAGAGGAATATCTATTACAGACGGAATTGTATGAACTGAATGGACAGGTCAGCAATTCAACCGTCGAGAGAAGACTTGAAGGTGATGAGAACGTTGATGATGAATCGTCGACCAAACTTCCAAACAGCCTCTGTCTCTCGCAGAATCTAGTGCACAGAAAGCTTGACGAGTGGACTTGATGCTGGCATTAAGAAGAGCCATGTGACAATACAGCAGAGACTGGAATATCTGGTATGTGCGTTAACTGCAAGATTCAGGTATTTGCTTCTCGGTTATTGCCGGAGTTCCTCCCCGCATCTTTTATTTCGCTACGCCCGCTCCCGGACCTGAACTCAATTTCATCATAGAAATTCAAAGATGAGTCACTCATCCATTCTCATCGATCCTGTCCTCATTGTTACATCGTACATATATATTCAAGATTCCATGCTCAGTGCCTCGACTTAATACTACTACCGCCTCGATTCATCGTTCATCCGTGCCGCTCGTCATGATGTGTGTCATTGTGTTGTTGTAGCTTACAGGGTTGACATAGCTTGGTCAATTAGCATCTAGCTTCGCTATTCCCTTGGTGAAATTCACGTTCCATTTCCGCACCAAAAATCTCAAAGTGTATTGCAGGAAAATCCCTGTCCGTCAAACTTGAATCAAAGAGATACTGGCAGGCAAGTCCCACAATTCGAAGTGTCTATACCATAGTATAGTCCATCAACCCCTCGGATATCTCTTTTACTCAGATTTCTCGTCTTGTTGTAACTCACATTCTTGCGGTTTGAGCTTTGACGATAACTGATTAGGTCTTCTTTTTGGCAGAGAATAATTTATATCTGGGTCATTTCTCTCGTAATGTTTCAAATCTCATCCATCCGTGTATAGAGGTGCGCTACAGCAGGTGCTCTTGGCGATGCTAATGACCTCATACGCGACGGGAAATATGTTTCTCCTCCTTGTTCCCCCAATCCCAGCTCACGCCCTTGCCCGCGCCAGACAGCATGGAATCAGCCAGTCTTGTTTATGCGTCTAGCTGATTTCGATCTTGTATCGGATATCTATACCATCGGATATCCATACTCATCAGATCACGGGCTTTATCATGGTGGGTACTTGTCACAAAGGCCTAAAGACGAATGTTCAGTAGTTCCGCACTAAATTGCTAATACATCTCAGCTGAAATTTGGCTGGATTAATCGCAGATATGCCTCTGTGAGAAGGCACAAACATGTACGCAAGAATTTCAAAGAACATTCAGCACATAAAACCCAGCCGTCCTCCTATTTCCCTCAGAATCATCTGATCCTATCACATCAGTCACAAACAATGCGTTTCTTCTCTGCAATTGTCCTTGTTGTCGTCGCTACTTTAGTATTATCAAGCTCTGCCATGCCCCTTGACGAAAGCGATTGTCCCAGTGGCAAACATTGCCAGACCGACTCAGATTGCATCTGCCCTTGGATTAATTGCGTGAGTATCAGTAGTCTTCCTAGATATAACCATGGCTGACCTGCATGGCAGTTAGACAATAAATGCCAAGTGTAAGAATATTCGTGCCAACCACGACAGGCACAACTTGTCCTCGTGTTTCATCGATGCGAAGGGCTTTACTCTTCGTATCCAAAACATGCGGATATCTAAATCACTCTTTTTCCTTTATACTTATAGTTCAATATCTCTTATCATGAGAACATACGAGATACTCAAGCCACTCGTTACTGACTTACGATAGTTAAGGAGTGCTGTAACAGTTTCTATGTGGTCGTGCTCCTTAACGTTTCAACAGTCCATTATCTCACTCCGAAGTCTCATTCTCAAATATATCTGTCTTATTTTCATCATTGCCCTCGGACTTGCATATTGCGTCAAGTTCTTATTCTGCAGTCGCAACTAGACTTACAGAAGTGAGTCGTGTTTCTGCTTTCATATCGGTGCGGTATGACCGTTGGCATTGATGTGTTGGTTACTATTGCAGTGAAGAATGTTACTAGAACTCTTTCGAAAGCGCTGTAATTTCCTGCAGTCGTTTGACACTGCTGGATTCTGCCGTGAATTATGTCCATGTGCAGTTGCTGCCATCGTAATGAGAAAAAGTGGGATTCGATTTTCGCATTAGCTTGTATCAGATTGATTCAGAAACAATGATTGGTTGACAGAATACCTGCGCAGCATCGAAACATTAACGAAGAACAGGTTCTAGGGTCAATTGGGCAAGGCAGTCAGCGCGTTTCTTGCTGACCTTGTGCAAAATCGTCCGATCCTTGATATGATATCGATGTATCAACATGCGTATTACACGTTCCCTGGATACAACTCTTATTTCATCAATTCAACAATGCCTCCCGGACATACACCCGCCCCTCATACTCCCTTAGAGTAACCTTCTCCTCAAGTCCGATCGCCTCATTCTCGTAATTGCCCAATACTAACGTGTACCCCGTTACTCCTCCGATGGCCTCCCCTAGGTCAACCTCAACCTTCCCTTCCTTGAAATTAAGTAACACCAACGCAGACGTAGACCCATAGTTCCTCGTGTACGCGAACACCTGTTCATGTGCTTCAAGAAGCATCACGAAGGCGCCGTAGATCTTGGCGTGGGCATGTGTCAGTATAAGAGGAATGGAAGGGGTAGACGCGGATATACAGATGGAAATGAAAGGCGGGAGTGTAAGTTGAGTTAAAACGAAATGCGTGCAGGGAACATAGCTAGAACGACTTACGAGAACATCGTGCGCCTTCCGCACCTTCAGCGCGCGCTTCCAGAATGCGTGCACGCTGGTGCCATCGCCGATCTGTTGTTCAGCGTTCCACTCTCGGTAATCGTCATTCACGCGCATCCACGGTGTTCCTGTCGTGAAGCCTGCATGTGGACTCGCATTCCACTATAACATTAAATGAGATGATGGAAGGAAGTGATGTATTTGTCCTTACCTGCATCGGTGTCCTTGCGTGATCACGCGCCTTTTGTGCGAAACTGTCGAGAAGATCAGACATTTCAACATCTTCCTTCCCTTGTGCTTTCTGTCTTTGTTCTTTAATCCTATTTTGTCCTTAGCACTTACGCACACCGCGTGAACAAAGAATAAAAATACAACGCACAGATTCCAGTAATTCTGAGTTGCGACGTCATTGTATTCCTCGATCCCCCATGTCCGCGGGAAGTTCTTGAGGCCAAGTTCCTGTCCCTGGTACACGTATAGTGTCCCTGTCTGCGTGATCTGTAAGATAGCGAGCATCTTGGCGGAGGCTGCGCGCCACTGCGCCGAGTCATTCCCAAAGCGCGACACCGACCGCGCATGGTCATGATTCTCAATGAACACCCTTTGATCGCGCCAACAAGATGAAAAATCAGTATTCCCCCTTCAGCTTGATACTAGGCTGAACTCACGCATTCCAGAACCCATCATCACGCATGAACCGCTGCCAGCGACCAACGATTGCCTTGAGCTCCCTGAGCGTCCAAGGTTTCCTGAGGAGCGGGGATTCGGAGGGAGAGTCGATGTCCATGAGCTCGAAGTGGAAGACCATGTTGAGCTCACGGTTCTGCGGAAGGACATACGCGGCGAGCTCGGATGACTCATGTGTGAAGGGCGTTTCGCCGACCGTGATGAGGTCGTGGTCTGTGGGAGTTCCGTTAGTTAATCAGAGAAGACGGGGAAAAGGAAGGGGCGCACGGGAGAGGACCTCGGCGTGCATTTGTTTGATGTATTTGTGGACCTGCGGACTGGGAAGGTCAGGTGATTCTCGAGTAAAGATGAATGAACTCACCCGTTCGCAAAGTACATGCTGGCCGGCTGGTAATACTGCGTGTGGTCTACCAGAGGCGCATCGGGGAGACCATCCGTCTTCGAGATGCAATTGATCACGTCCATCTATGGTAATGCCCATTGTTTTGTTAAAAAAAAAATAGGGAGGGAGAGATATACGTACGCGGAACCCATCACACCCTCTGCGCACCCAGAATCGCATGACGTCCCAGACAGCAGACCGTACAACAGGGTTGTCCCAGTTCAAGTCTGGCTGCTTAGGTACGTACAGGTGAAGATAGTACTCCCCACTTGCAGAGTCGCGTTCCCATGCGGAGCCTGTCGCACAGTTAGAAGTACGAAGCGACAAGAGAGATGGTACGACGGCTGTCACCATGCAAGGAAGCCAAGGAAAACAAGTGCACATACCCTGGAACACGCTCTTCCAGTTGTTTGGCGGAAGTTCTTCCCCGGAGACAACTTTACCAGGACGCCAGATGTACCAATCGCGCTTTGGGTCGTTTTTGCTTGATTTTGAAGCAGTGAACCAGGCGTGCTGGTGATATGTATGTGACCAGTGCACGGAAGTGGTAAGTAATTGATGGAAACAGGAACCATAAGGTAAGCCAGAAAGATAGAAGACTTGCCTCGTCGGATGTATGATTCACCACCAGATCCATCCTGTCAAAAAGACCCGGGTTGACACTGGAAAAAAGTTTCGAATCCGGATGATACATACATGAGCTTCATCCCCCGTGCGTGCGCGCCCTCGAGAAGGCGGTCCCAGTCTTCAAGCGTGCCATAGCGCGAGTCAATGTCCTCATAATCAGAGCTGTGGTGGTTAGAGCATCAAGTACCAGAACCGAAAAGCGACGATTGGCGCTCACATGTCATAGCCCATATCAGCCAATGGGCTACGATAGATCGGGCTAAGCCATATAACGTCCACACCAAGATCCTTTAGATAGTCGAGTTTGGCGATGATGCCTGCGAGATCGCCAGTCCCATCGCCATTCGCGTCAAGGAATGATGCTGGATAGATCTGATAGACGGTTGCAGATTTCCACCAGGGATGTGGTGGTTTGGACATCGCGAACAAGAATTAGTGAAAATGTAATGGGCTGGAGCATGGTATAAGAAGGATGCGTGATATGAGATATGAGATATAATACATAAGCGTGACCCGAACACGAGGCTATGCATCTGCCAGGGTGAATCAAATTATGAGCTTCGGCGGGCCCAGCCGTGCATGAATATGTAAACCCCACACACGGTGGCATTTATCAGCTTCTGATAATCACTCCACCAGTGCCTGTCTAGGAACAACTTCGGGGTGCGAGAAGATACACTGGGTGAAGTGATAGATTGCACTGACGCATCAAAATAGCCAATAGATAGTAACTGTAAGCACACCGTATCGATCGTTTAGTCATGAAATTGGAAGTGGACTAGTCGTACTTACAATATGAATCTTCGTCACATGCGTTCGACGTGAGTAATCTTTTACTGCCCATCCTCGACACCTTTAGCCGTATGGACCTAACCTCCCATTGTCAGACCTTGTAAAAAAAAGTCGTCCCTTCTTGCCATCTGTCCTTGCGATCGTCAAATGTCGCATGGTAAGGTACACCATTTGATTCAATGGCCAGTGGACTGGACCAAATCGGAGGCTCCTTGCAACTGGAAGGTGGGGCGAAATGAATTCTGCGTTCTACATAACAAACTAATCAATCTGTATACATCAGATGTGTGAGCCGATGAAATCGCGAGTGATGTAGCAGCTCGTATAATCATCATACAGCTGATGCAGCATATCTGAGACGTCAAGATCTAGGGGCCATTCGACCTGCGGAACAAGGCTGGCAGCGGCAAGAAATACCTCGGGATCCGTAGAGGTCTCGAGCAGCCACTTGACACTAGGTGCTTCCAGCTTGCTGGTAGGCATGTTAGGGAGGGCGAGGATGTGGTCATTGCCCGACGAAACATCTAAATTCGGTTCAAGCAATTGTGCTTCCGAGTCCACGACCTTTGTGGAAAAGCGCAGGACAAAATGCAGCCAATGATGAAGACTAGTGATTAACTGCTGAAGAGATCACTCTGCGAATGCGCCAATCGCATGTACTGGGCCTGAGGAGTGAAATGAGCCCCCAGTATTTTTGTGATAGTAGATAAGATTGTCACCTCTAAATACTGCAGTGACAATGCCAAGCAATCGTTTCAGCACGCCTGACATGGAACGGTCAAAACCTCTGCACATGGAACAAGACATAACTAACTCACCGTGCAGCGACTTCGTGAGCTGCTGTGAATAACTGGAGGCTCGTTTAAACATCAGGCGTAGAACCCCTGCCATGTTGATTCAGACGGAGTACGACCACTAGAATTTAGCAGAATGATCTTACTGTTGATGCGCAACATGCGTAACATCGTCAATGTTGGTGTCTGAAATGGACAAGCAGGAGATATCAAACATGGCATCACCGTCAGGGAATCGAACAGAAATCCGAAGACCGTCGTTGCGATGATGACCCAGGCAATGCTCAGCTGGTCGTACCACATATCGGCGCCGAGAGCGATTCCAAAGAGAAGAAGTGAGATCTGAAGTATGACAGGAAAAGATTGCACGACAGCATCAAAATACCATGTGACGATGCCGTCGAACTTCTCTTGCCTGCGCTTCCCTCGTTCCTCCTCCGAGCCGCGGCCATATCTGTTAGACTTGTAGTACCCGAGCCACTGCTTGCCCAGTACGGCCCCAAATGCAGCGAGTAAGCTCATCAACAAGCTTGCGTATGCGACCAATTGGATCCTCACAGCCGACGCAGATGGCGACCACGTAGATGCTGGGTCTGCGGGAGCGGTACCCACCTTAGCGAGGTTGCCGAGTCCGATCTGCACGAGTTGCTTCAAAAGGACATTCGTCGTGTCACTGGGGTCGGAATTGAGATTAGACTCCATCGCGACGATGAAACCCGTGCTGACAGCCGATAAAAGACCAGACTGATCAAATATCACCCCAATGTGCCGAAGATAAGAACGCTAAACTTACAAAGATCAAGACAATGTCCATGTCAGTGGTGTATCGCTCAAGGGACTCGCCATCATGTTCCTCTGCGACTCGTTTGTACACCCCCCAGAAACGAGACCGTTTGTCCTTTCCAATCTTCAACGCAATCGTGGAGTCTTGAGGAATGTCCAATACTTGCTTCATGACATTTGCTCTGAGTGTACGGTATCTTCAGTTGCGATCGCTTGACCTATTTTTCGCTTACAATTCGCTTAGAGTTGGCTGGTCCTTCTCGGACACGACCTTTCCCCCCTCGCTGAGACAATTCAGGAGCATGTTTGACGTCATTATCGACAATAACTCACGGAGCTGAGTCGCCAACTGGTGGAACATTAGGTGCGCTTCCTTGTATGTGAGGTCCTGACGGCTGTGAAGGCCCAACATTCGAGCTGCAGTTCTGGTAAGGAGTGGCGCAGAGTCGCAGACGCCCATCAGGGAAGAGAGACACTTACATCCCTGGTGGCAGCTCCGCCAAAGGTTCAATATTTAACTTCTCCCTGTCTTGCTATTAGACGGGTGACAGATCCCAGGAAGCTGCAACTTACTCTTCGATGGGTCCTACGGCGTCAATTTGCGGGGGAGGTTGCTCAGCGTTGTGAGTGAGCTGATCCTCGGCGGCGTCGGTGCCTGATGCTTGTGACATGAAGAGGCTATATCTATATTAGATCCCAAGTAAAGCTAGCGAAGTTGGGAAGGGTCTGAGGTGAGCCGACAGAGCAGAGTGGTGGTACACAGCAAATCGGTTAGGCAGCTACGAACATGATGTTGAACTTTAATTAACACGTGCTTACGAGCGTTGACGCCGAGAGTGTTCACTGTGACTTGTGAGCGCTCCCGAACTGCGACTAGTCTCCCTTACCATGATGGTCACATAGATCGCGCTAAGATATAATGTTTGTTGCGTTGATCAAGCTGTGCCCACGTGCAACTTGTTTATGATATAAGTAACTGCAGATACTTGATGGTGTGTTGTAGGGCCCAAATATTGCTAATTGAGCGCTGAGCATCCGATTCCTAAAATATGGTTATAGGCAGAGTATTTTAGAAAAGGCAAGTTCGGAGTACGAAGTTGCATTTTCAGAATGTGTCCCACTTTACTTCCGCTGAGCCGCTCCATTACAAATTTACAACATTAATGTTTTGTAAACCTAATGGTCGACGGTCCTCTGCGCAGCACGACCAATCCAATGGGTCATCGAGAACGACATGAAGATCTACCTTAATTTTCAGGTGGAGTCAAGCGTCTTGGAACACGCGCGTCCACTACTAGCTTATCACCCGGGTGGTCATCCGAGGTTCTTAACTTCTTATACTATAGGAAGACCTCAATACGGGTCTGATTGATCCGTGCCGCAAGGTGTTTAACTTGTATAACTCAGTGTAATTACACACTGTAATCTCAGCGCACCCGTTGCTCATCACGGCAAGTCACTACCCTCTGTTCTGGAGTATTTAACGTGTTGCAAAGTAGCGGGGTGTCTGAATCTTGACTATCAGCAAGCCGGACCATTTCAATGGCGATTATCATTGCATGCACCCTTATCATTATCTTCGCCAGCGTCTGGATAGTGAAACAACGATATCAGGCCATGAGGCGGTTGCCATTACCGCCTGGACCACCTGGACGTTGGCTATTGGGAAATACAATGCCAAAGTCGTAGTAAGTCTCTGTCGATGGACACCAACATGATCTCTATCTAACCCCTCACGCAGTGTACCGTTCCAATTCGCGAGATGGACAGAACAATACGGACCTGTGTTCTCGCTCAAACAAGGCCGTAGGATTTTCGTGATTATAGGACGTCATCAGGTCAGCTTAAAATAATTCATTGTCTAGCCAGGCATGAATTAGATTACGTCGTAGGCTGCAGTGGATATCATGGAAAAAGAGGGAGCAAATCTGGCCGACCGCCCGCGTTCTATTTCGGTGCACGAGACGTTGTCTGGCGGGTTGAGAATGGTCCTTGAGGGCAGTGGTGAGAGATTGCGCCGACTGCGCAGGTATGCATCTTGTCTCTATCATGTGCGATCAGTCAGACTAAATGTAAAGCAGGGTGCTGCACGCAGGCTTGCAACCCAAGGTTGCCGAGACCTACGAGCCCATCCAGACCAGGCATGCAAAGAATTTAGTTCTAGATATCTTAAATGATCCAAAGAACCACCAGAGTCATGCCATGCGGTACGAACATTAGCTCTTGCTTGCGCGGTACAAGTGGTAATCCGCGCATATTAGTTATGCAGCTTCTGTGGTCATGTCCTTCACCTATGGAAAAATCACTCCGACTTCATATACAGATCCTGAAGTCGTTGCCGTCAATAAGGCTCTTGCGCGTTTTGGTCAGGCTTTGAAACCGGGAGCATACCTTGTGGATACGTATCCAATCCTGCGGTTCGTCCCAGGCTACCTGAGTCAGCTGAAGGCGTGGCACAAAGAAGAACATGCTCTTTATGAAGGGCAGTTGGATGCGGTGCGAAGACAGATGGTTCGTGATTTTCTTGTGATGACATGTCCTCGCTCACCACTGTGAAGCGTGAGGGGACTGCAAGGCCATCCTTTGCCAGATTCATTTTAGAGCACCAGAAACAGTACCAGCTCGAAGACAAGGAACTGGGATTCATTGCGGGAGGGATGTTTGCAGCCGGTTCTGATACAGTAAGCTCTTGCATTACATCGCGTCTTCACTTGACAACTGTTGTAGACTTCGTCCGCAATCACAATTATGACGATGGCTGCTGCCACTCACACAGATGCGCAGGCTCGCGTACAAGAAGAACTCGATAACGTCGTGGGGCGTACGCGGCGTAGGTTATGCCTTTTCTTTGTCCAGCTACTGACTCAAATAGCTCCTGATTAGTGCCGACTTTTGATGATCAGGAAATGCTGCCGCAGGTTACCGCGTTCATGCTCGAGAGTCTGAGGTGGAGACCTGTCAGTCTTGGAGGTACGTCTTATTTGAGTTGTGATGACGCGATAAAGAACGACCACCTTTCACTACAGGCTTTGCGCATCGCGCGACTAAGGACATCATTTGGAAGAACTACCTCATTCCGGCAGGTACGACTGTTATTGGCAATCATTGGTCAGTAAGCAATCATTTTCGTCCTCTGACCTTTGGGTCTGATGCTCGTGTTTCAGGGCTATCGCAAACGATCCTGAGGTCTTCCCGGAACCACACACGTTTAACCCTCAGCGTTGGATTGACGATGCAGGTCGTGTGCGCGGTGATCTCCGATTTTTCACTTTTGGCTTTGGCCGCCGGTGAGTGATATCGTTCATCTCTCGACCATTTCTTATGCTTGACTTGAAAATGTCAGAGTGTGTCCTGGTCAACATGTCGCGAATCGGTCGGTGTTCATCAACACGGCTCTTATTCTCTGGGCTTTCCGCCTTTCGGAGAATCCTGCAGCAAAGATTAATACGCTTGCATTCTCGGACACTGCAAACATACATGCTGCTCCGTTTGAGATATGTTTGGAGAAGAGGATCGATGAGAATGTGGTCAGAGAACTATGCGCACCGGGGAAGTAAACTTCTCTGTGAACTTGAAAGTCCTGATGCAGGGTGACGTAGCGACTGAATTCTTGTGTCTTTTGTTCTTTTTTCCACGTCCCAGATTCGCAGGGGTTTATTTTTTGAAGCAGTGACGATCCATCGACTATCTTAGGAGAAGGCGAGCGTCGTCGCTGTTTTCGTGTGTACTTGTATCATGTGTGTTGGGGCCGGCGTCTCTCGCCTTCTCACCATAAGAAATACTTCTTTTACCACATCACGATGATCATGCAATCCTGACGTCACTGAACATTGAACAGAGACCGTCAATAGTGTATTATTATGATACTGTTTATTCCATCTATCTTGCTTTGCCTCTCCCAAAAAGCTTTTGTCCTTGGCTGGCACGAGTTCTTGTTGAACATAGCTGTATTTATGGTTCGTGCAACACGCCATTTGTGGGATGCGTCTCGTTCGATAGCGACTGTGACCCATTACCAAGTGTCGGTGGATCTCTAATTCGCACAATTGAAACCTCCGTTTATGCCCACCGTGCTGTGTTGTGTCGATAAACCAACCAAATTCTCCTTTTGGGAGTCGAGGATTGTAACAACCGATGAAGTGAACAAAGTTCCTTGAAAAATCGCAAGACTACAAGGTCACAAAGGGTGGAAACAGACTGAACAGAGCGGTAGCGCTACGATCATTATCTATGATACACAGGAACATGCCCTACATCGCTTTTCACTTTACTACAATCGTACAGTCATGATCCGAGTTGTATTGAATTATCATGCATCTTGTGCTTCCCACTGCAAGTTGCGTAGCCTGGCAGTACTTCCAAATTCGACGAGGGCTTCGAGAGTGGTTTGGGATGGTACTTCCTTCTGCCGAGAGTCAAGCTCACGCAGCTCACGCGCCACACCGGGATGTTCGCTTAAGAATGGAAATGTGGTTTCGCTTATTCCAGAAGCGTAGATCCGCAGACATCGGTTCATTTCAACGTGGTTTGGCTCATTCTCCGAGAATGTAACGTTAAGCTTTGGTTCCACATCGAGGTCGAGGAGAAGAGCGATGTAGGGGAGATTCGATAGGCACTGGATCGAATCATGCGTGCGAGTGACCAACCCTAAGTCATGCTCATGGCAATTCTCCCCGCTTTGTCGGAAATAAACATCTGTGAGACGCGATTGAGATCTTCGGAGTCGAGGTCAGGATCGTCGAAATAGATGGGAATCATCTTGTCGACGAGCGGCTGCAGATGACAGCGTTGGACCGCGCTTGTGCGATGCCAGTGGCGCAAAGTCCACTCTTCGGCGCTACATCTAGCACTATACAGAGATGATAATCTTAAATATAATATCGCAATGCCTGGAGGCTTACTTACCTCAAAGAATCAGCCTCAGTTTGATCGGGAACTAGCGGTGAGATGAACTCTGTCATAGACACCCAATGTAAGAAATTGATGTAAGCATGCTGAAAAGCTGCCTTGGCTTCCTCGATTGTCCTCGACCAGAATGTCTGGCCAAATAGGTATCGATGACGGAGACCTTCCGGCAGTCGATCAGTTCCGCATCCCCACTTCCCCCATAGAGTAAACCCCGGATCACGCCATTGGGGGGGTCCTTGCGGACAAAGAGATCCTTAGCGAGAAGCAGCAAAAGCCTGCTGGCCAACTCCCCGCTCTGTCCTATCTCGACCATCCCACCATCAATCTTTTTTTTCAAGATCCCCAAAACAAAATCCACATTGCTAGGCGTCTTATGGAGTATAATTGCTGCAACGCAAGACAGGATGGGCTCCGATGGATAACCGGTGAAGGACCACATCCTATCTTCGGTCGTTGAGAAGAGTATGCGCAGATGACTAGCCACTGCTTTTGAGAGATGAGACGCAGCATCGGGGTGACCAAGGCAAAAGTTGAGATCGAATCTCTGGGACAGGACAGCAAGAGCCTGTTTCGCGTCATTCGCATCAAATGTTATCGATTTGCAGAGTTTCTGGGCAGCCAATATCAAAATATCAGCGACAGAACGTCTTTCTGCGAGGGACTTCCATCTATTCATGGTGGTCAACGAAATTGGAAACAAAGATAGAAACGTAGG
This sequence comes from Suillus fuscotomentosus, assembly GCF_016647785.1. Classification (NCBI taxonomy): domain Eukaryota; kingdom Fungi; phylum Basidiomycota; class Agaricomycetes; order Boletales; family Suillaceae; genus Suillus; species Suillus fuscotomentosus. Next base: position 116,975 of record NW_024539587.1, read on the forward strand.
GACAAACAGCGGACGACCGAATCCAACGATGTGATTGAACCTTGCGACATCATTCGCCGATATATAAGGCATAGGAACGCATCCTGGTCCCAACCAAGACATGTGTAGGGCAGGTAGACAGGTCCACCGTATACTATTAGGCCTGTAGAATCTTCTGGCAGATTATGTGAAGGCTGGAAACAGGCGACGTAGAGCATGTACTTACGGGTTTCCTGAGGGGCTGAAAAGTCTACTTGCAAAGTCGTAGATACAAAAACGACCCAGACCGATGCGTTGCTCTGCCGGGAGTAGCAGTTGATCGTCCTGCCAATGATATCTGATGGACGAAAACCCCTTCCACTCATGTTGCTCAAAGTGTAAGCCTCGTCAAATGCTATTACGAGTTTTGGATCATCGTTCGAAACCTTGCCTTCCTCAGTAAATAAATGTTGCAGAACCCGTAACATATTGTTATAAGATGTCGTGACGAATGATTTGCCTCTCGATTTTGCCGACCTGATCTTATCTGTTTACGCACAGTGTGAGCTTAGGTGGTCGCATTGTGCGAAATACAACAAGTGACATACTCCCTGGCTTTGCGGCGGTCTCCACATCGGTTTGCTCTTCGAGCTTCGGCATTTTGATATTGTCCAGTGTCTGTTGCAAACTTCATCAGTCCATCTGTCAAGAAACTATATTTCCCTGCTCACATCCTGATATCGAGATTGAACTTTCTGAAAGAAATCGGTACGAGCTTTCGAGCGCATGTCACACATTTCGTTATTCCATGATTTTATTACGAGATCAGGACTTCCAGAGTGCAGCTCAAGTAGCTTACTGCTCAGAACCTGCTGAAGCGTCTGGAATATGGCCGTGAAGAAGGCGCAACAATGAGCGGTATACTCGGCTGCAGTGCAGCCTGTATTTTCCGTCAATATACGCGCGGGCACTAGGTCTCGCACAGGGTAGCCCAGATCACTTGGCTCGCGGAGGTTCATGTACAAGACAATAACACCTTTTTTCCGGAGCTCATTCGATGCTTTAGCTACCTAATACGAACACGGACTATAAAACACTGACCTCGATCATTAGTCTTGATTTTCCCGTACCAGAACTTTGGACGATTGAACAGAACTTAGCATAGTATGGCCCACGCGGACCCCTGAACTCCATGTTATTATTTTTCAGGTACTCGTAGAAACCGTCCACAGCCTTGCCAACGTAAGGTCTGACGAATAAATCGTAAATAAAGTCTGACCGGTCCTCAACTAGGATACAACTGACCTCAGATGCGACTGTAGGTGTTGCAAGATAAAAGTCTCTCACCTTGGGGCGACCGCACGGGATCGCTAGCTTGGGGTATTTGAAATATTGCTGCGTTTCCAGCGACTGTCAACAGAGGAACATTCATGTCGCTTACACGAACACTCACTGAGGTCAGCGATGTGGGAGAACGAGCGCGTCTGACAGGCGTGGCGAATAATTTCCCGTAGTTGAGGGTGTTTCTGCAGTGTTTCCTCCTGTGCCATGTCCAGGTCAAGTGTTTCCTTCAAGTGTGTTCACGTTTGAGCAATCTACTGGCTGCCAAAAGAGTTCGTAACATGATCGAGACAAGCATGTAGTCCAAGAGATCCGATGTGGCGTCCTCTTCATTGAGGATCTTCAGGAAGGAACCATTGGCCTTAAGAAAGTCTCGATCGAGCTCATCACGTTGTTGCGATGTGAGCGGCAGGAGTGTTATGGGAAGATCCTGTGATGTTGATGTTGAACCTGACATGGCGAAGCGTGTCGATGCAAAGTGATTAAAACGCTGAAGTTGTCCTGGATTGAAAAAACGATTCAAGCGGCGCGTCTGAGACCACTGCCTACATCAATATTAATGGTCCGCGCTTCTGTGCCACATCCTAGGAGTATCATTCGAAGGGAGAGCACAAGCCGAGTCGGACGCGATTGCCACAAGGTTACATAATGGCAATTACTAAGCGCCCACCGGTTCAACGAATCACAGCATACATGAGCTTCAACACGAGCTTTGCATACAACATATAACCATAGCAACGAAGACAAGCCCGACCGGCGACAGCACTAGCTTTCAAGTCAAGTCTCATCAGTGCATGCGGCGGCGTGCGCCCTCCACCACACCAAACTCTACTTGTCCATCGCTGCCTTTGTCTTTCTTCGGTGATTGAGGGCGCACTTTTAGCGCCAACGCTCTCATATGGCCAGCATTGTTCTCTGCGAAAGCCTGCTTTACCTTCACCAAACTCATCCATGCTGCCGACACACTGTCACCGAGTTATTCAACATCGATGTTTCCGGCCTCAACCACATCTTCCCCAGGTATGGAGCATTGTACTGCTCGTATTGGCATCATTTTCGCCAGGTGCTCCAAAACACGAACCTGCGCCGGTACACCAACCCTATCAGCCACCATTATCCTAACACTCGCTGTCCGTTTCGAAATCCTTCGTTGAAGTTGGATGAGCTTTAAAAACATAGGGACGTGTCTCCTTGTCTTGTGTGTTGTCTTTCTTAGTTAGGGAGTGTTCGCTAAATCACATTCCGTCCAGTGCTACCCATCAAGTAAATTCAGGCCACATAAGCACTCCGTCATTTCCCTCGTGCGACTGGCTAAAGCAGGAAGTGGCAGGAGGGCTTCGGGAGGTCACGTTCTGGTACGGGGATCGGAGTCAGCGTGAGTCCTCGAAGCTTCGATGCAGCGCCGGGTTTCATGAAGTTGGGTTGGAGGTTAGGTGTGGCTGCCTGGTAGGCAGCGAGAGACCGTGACTGCAGGCCAGGCGTGGTGGGCAGTAATAGACGCGCGACTCCTGGGCGCGATGAAAAGGTATTTGACCTTATACACGAGCAGAAAATACCTTACTGAGCGATGCTAGAGGCCTTGACCTCTGATTAAAGTGAGGTAACGCACGGGAGCTTTGGGCTGAAGTACTTCGAAGTTCGAAAGGGTAACAGGGAACGTAGTACGACTCCAAAGCTGTCGTTGAGTTGGCCTAGTCAAATAACGAGATAGGTATGGTACGGATAAAGTATGCTTTGAAGTGTTGATGTAGACTAATTTCAAATATGGCTGATGCTTGGCTTCATGCACATGCGCTGGCAGCTACCTCGTGGTACACAGCTATGATATCAATAGCCACTGTCCACTGATTCTAGATAGGCTTCGGGTTGGGCATTTGCCGGGTTCACACACTGCAATCGATTATAAGCTACACCAACGCTTCTCCGTGAGTCATATTCAAGTTCACCTTCCTCCATGGATACTTCAGAGATAAGAGAGAAAATCGGTCGCTTCCGTATCCTCGTTGTAGGAAGAGCGAATGCAGGAAAAACTACCATCCTGCAGAGAGTCTGCAACACACGGGACAACCCAGAGATATACAACGGCGCCGGGAAAAAGGTGGGCCATCACATTGCTACTAGGCAGGAAGATGGTACTGACACATCCACATCAGATCGATCTTGCAGTCATAGCGGCATCCAGAGAGGTGAGTTGTGCTCTTAGTCGACGACAGGAACTGACGTGTTCTCAGCGCGGACTGCACGACATCGAAAATGAAATGGTGTTTCGAAGCAACCCGGGCTTCATTTTTCACGATTCACGCGGGTTTGAGTCAGGCGGCGAATCGGAATTTATCAAGGTAAAGACATTTATTGCTGACCGTTCCAAGGAAGGCAAAATAACAAATCGACTCCACGCTATATGGTAATTGTAACCGATCAGTCACAACATGCGCTATCTCACGGTTTCAATATAGGTATTGCATTCCAATGGACGAAGCACACAGGTCGTTCACTGCAGGTGAACAGAAATTCTTTTCTCAGTGTGACACAGGAAGCGGTAAGCTTTTGCATCCCACCCTCGTCAACGTTCGACTGATGCGCAGAGTCACAATCCTCAGTTCCAGTAATCGTAGTATTCACCAAGTTTGATGCCCTGTACGATGTCGCATACTCACAACTGAGAAGGGAAGGAAAATCTCTTAAAGACACTCGAGAACTGGCTCAGAAACGCGCCGAAGAAACATTTCCTGATGGACCACAATTGAAGTTTCTCAAGGGCGTTCGATGGCCTCCAAAAGGTCATGTATGCCTTCCTAGTAAGTCGGTTTATGGTTCAATCGCGATACATGATGACTGTTTATCCATCAGATATGAACGAGGATAACGCAGATTGTGGGGCGCTGATCGAACGCACGGCTGGAACTTTGAACGATGAAATGCTGGAGCAATTATTCGTCTCAACCCAGCAGACCAACTTGGAGATCTGCATGAGATATGCAATTGAGAGGTAACTATTCATGGTCTCATTCGCCTGCCGCAGATGTTAGCGACTGATATTGTGCAGAACGCTCCCAAAATATCTTGACTCTGCAAAGAAAACAACGATTGAAGGCCACAAGATAGTAGGGATCTTAGGCTGTTGGTTTCCTCATATTCGGGTAAGATTATTGGAAAGTTCAAAGGTTGCTCTCATTTACGTCGAGTGTTTACTTGCAGGTAGTACGTCTGTTAATCCTCGTTGGAGCTGGAGCCATGCTGATCCAAGTCGTTGCCCACCGTTCGCAGGATGTGAGTCTGTCGATCCTCGTTGGAGCTGGAGCCATGCTGATCCAAGTCGCTGCCCACCGTTCGCAGTTCGTGAGTCTGTCGATCCTCGTTGGAGCTGGAGCCATGCTGATCCAAGTCGCTGCCCACCGTTCACAGGAAGTGAGTCTGTCGATCCTCGTTGGAGCTGGAGCCATGCTGATCCAAGTCGCTGCCCACCGTTCGCAGAGAGTGAGTCTGTCGATCCTCGTTGGAGCTGGAGCCATGCTGATCCAAGTCGCTGCCCACCGTTCGCAGGAAGTGAGTCTGTCGATCCTCGTTGGAGCTGGAGCCATGCTGATCCAAGTCGCTGCCCACCGTTCGCAGTTCGTGAGTCTGTCGATCCTCGTTGGAGCTGGAGCCATGCTGATCCAAGTCGCTGCCCACCGTTCGCAGTTCGTGAGTCTGTCGATCCTCGTTGGAGCTGGAGCCATGCTGATCCAAGTCGCTGCCCACCGTTCGCAGAGAGTGAGTCTGTCGATCCTCGTTGGAGCTGGAGCCATGCTGATCCAAGTCGCTTCCCACCGTTCGCAGGTCGTGAGTCTGTCGATCCTCGTTGGAGCTGGAGCCATGCTGATCCAAGTCGCTGCCCACCGTTCGCAGAGAGTGAGTCTGTCGATCCTCGTTGGAACTGGAGCCATGCTGATCCAAGTCGCTTCCCACCGTTCGCAGGATGTGAGTCTGTCGATCCTCGTTGGAGCTGGAGCCATGCTGATCCAAGTCGCTGCCCACCGTTCGCAGGTCGTGAGTCTGTCGATCCTCGTTGGAGCTGGAGCCATGCTGATCCAAGTCGCTGCCCACCGTTCGCAGAGAGTGAGTCTGTCGATCCTCGTTGGAGCTGGAGCCATGCTGATCCAAGTCGCTGCCCACCGTTCGCAGGTCGTGAGTCTGTCGATCCTCGTTGTAGCTGGAGCCATGCTGATCCAAGTCGCTGCCCACCGTTCGCAGAGAGTGAGTCTGTCGATCCTCGTTGGAGCTGGAGCCATGCTGATCCAAGTCGCTGCCCACCGTTCGCAGTTGGTGAGTCTGTCGATCCTCGTTGGAGCTGGAGCCATGCTGATCCAAGTCGCTGCCCACCGTTCGCAGGTCGTGAGTCTGTCGATCCTCGTTGTAGCTGGAGCCATGCTGATCCAAGTCGCTGCCCACCGTTCGCAGGATGTGAGTCTGTCGATCCTCGTTGGAGCTGGAGCCATGCTGATCCAAGTCGCTTCCCACCGTTCGCAGGGAGTGAGTCTGTCGATCTTCGTTGGAGCTGGAGCCATGCTGATCCAAGTCGCTGCCCACCGTTCGCAGAGAGTGAGTCTGTCGATCCTCGTTGGAGCTGGAGCCATGCTGATCCAAGTCGCTGCCCACCGTTCGCAGGATGTGAGTCTGTCGATCCTCGTTGGAGCTGGAGCCATGCTGATCCAAGTCGCTGCCCACCGTTCGCAGTTGGTGAGTCTGTCGATCCTCGTTGGAGCTGGAGCCATGCTGATCCAAGTCGTTGCCCACCGTTCGCAGGATGTGAGTCTGTCGATCCTCGTTGGAGCTGGAGCCATGCTGATCCAAGTCGCTGCCCACCGTTCGCAGTTCGTGAGTCTGTCGATCCTCGTTGTAGCTGGAGCCATGCTGATCCAAGTCGCTGCCCACCGTTCGCAGGATGTGAGTCTGTCGATCCTCGTTGGAGCTGGAGCCATGCTGATCCAAGTCGCTTCCCACCGTTCGCAGGGAGTGAGTCTGTCGATCTTCGTTGGAGCTGGAGCCATGCTGATCCAAGTCGCTGCCCACCGTTCGCAGAGAGTGAGTCTGTCGATCCTCGTTGGAGCTGGAGCCATGCTGATCCAAGTCGCTGCCCACCGTTCGCAGGATGTGAGTCTGTCGATCCTCGTTGGAGCTGGAGCCATGCTGATCCAAGTCGCTGCCCACCGTTCGCAGTTCGTGAGTCTGTCGATCCTCGTTGGAGCTGGAGCCATGCTGATCCAAGTCGCTGCCCACCGTTCGCAGAGAGTGAGTCTGTCGATCCTCGTTGGAGCTGGAGCCATGCTGATCCAAGTCGCTTCCCACCGTTCGCAGGTCGTGAGTCTGTCGATCCTCGTTGGAGCTGGAGCCATGCTGATCCAAGTCGCTGCCCACCGTTCGCAGAGAGTGAGTCTGTCGATCCTCGTTGGAACTGGAGCCATGCTGATCCAAGTCGCTTCCCACCGTTCGCAGGATGTGAGTCTGTCGATCCTCGTTGGAGCTGGAGCCATGCTGATCCAAGTCGCTGCCCACCGTTCGCAGGTCGTGAGTCTGTCGATCCTCGTTGGAGCTGGAGCCATGCTGATCCAAGTCGCTGCCCACCGTTCGCAGAGAGTGAGTCTGTCGATCCTCGTTGGAGCTGGAGCCATGCTGATCCAAGTCGCTGCCCACCGTTCGCAGGTCGTGAGTCTGTCGATCCTCGTTGTAGCTGGAGCCATGCTGATCCAAGTCGCTGCCCACCGTTCGCAGAGAGTGAGTCTGTCGATCCTCGTTGGAGCTGGAGCCATGCTGATCCAAGTCGCTGCCCACCGTTCGCAGTTGGTGAGTCTGTCGATCCTCGTTGGAGCTGGAGCCATGCTGATCCAAGTCGCTGCCCACCGTTCGCAGGTCGTGAGTCTGTCGATCCTCGTTGTAGCTGGAGCCATGCTGATCCAAGTCGCTGCCCACCGTTCGCAGGATGTGAGTCTGTCGATCCTCGTTGGAGCTGGAGCCATGCTGATCCAAGTCGCTTCCCACCGTTCGCAGGGAGTGAGTCTGTCGATCTTCGTTGGAGCTGGAGCCATGCTGATCCAAGTCGCTGCCCACCGTTCGCAGAGAGTGAGTCTGTCGATCCTCGTTGGAGCTGGAGCCATGCTGATCCAAGTCGCTGCCCACCGTTCGCAGGATGTGAGTCTGTCGATCCTCGTTGGAGCTGGAGCCATGCTGATCCAAGTCGCTGCCCACCGTTCGCAGTTGGTGAGTCTGTCGATCCTCGTTGGAGCTGGAGCCATGCTGATCCAAGTCGTTGCCCACCGTTCGCAGGATGTGAGTCTGTCGATCCTCGTTGGAGCTGGAGCCATGCTGATCCAAGTCGCTGCCCACCGTTCGCAGTTCGTGAGTCTGTCGATCCTCGTTGTAGCTGGAGCCATGCTGATCCAAGTCGCTGCCCACCGTTCGCAGGATGTGAGTCTGTCGATCCTCGTTGGAGCTGGAGCCATGCTGATCCAAGTCGCTTCCCACCGTTCGCAGGGAGTGAGTCTGTCGATCTTCGTTGGAGCTGGAGCCATGCTGATCCAAGTCGCTGCCCACCGTTCGCAGAGAGTGAGTCTGTCGATCCTCGTTGGAGCTGGAGCCATGCTGATCCAAGTCGCTGCCCACCGTTCGCAGGATGTGAGTCTGTCGATCCTCGTTGGAGCTGGAGCCATGCTGATCCAAGTCGCTGCCCACCGTTCGCAGGGTGTGAGTCTGTCGATCCTCGTTGGAGCTGGAGCCATGCTGATCCAAGTCGCTGCCCACCGTTCGTAGCTCGTGAGTCTGTCGATCCTCATTGGAGCAAGAGCCATGCTGACCCATCAATAGGACAAGCTTGACAACGACCACTGTGTAGTGATACAGTCCAGGTTACTTTCTGTCGTATGTCCAATCGGTGGCAGATTGTACACATTTCTCATGTTGCGAATCTGCCAGACCTCTGGCTCATCACCATTGGAGAATATTGTTCAACTCATTTCTGGTGAATTTTGAGGCCATGTTGTGATGAATCTGCTTACTGGTGACTGTTTAGCTGCTGTCATTATCTTCGAACACTCTTTCTATATTTGCAACAAGCGGCGCTATCTTCAGGACAAGCAGAAGTCTGATCCCTCTTTCTATGTCGCTCTAGAGCAGTACATGCCATCTCCGCAAGCAGCTGCTATCAGGGAGGGTGTGAGCGTCGTTGTCCACACATTCCAAGGACGCCTGTCTACTTGGAAAGTGAAGCCATTGTTTGGACGCTTCCAGATAGGAAAACAATCGATCCGTGACTCCCCAAAGACGGAGTTGGTCAAGACGATTGTTAATATCGCTTTAGAGCATCGCCTGCGTATGTTTAGATGTCATTTTATGACAGCAATTCCGCTGATCCGTCGTCTTCAGCAAGACCTCAATATCAAGCAGTGGAACACAACACAGATGGTGTTCCGACGGGGAGCTAACGTGTCTTAGTAGTGATGTACGTTTCTTGAGTGGTCTGCTGAGGTAGTTTCAGGAGGTGGAAATGTACAAAGTGGTTGCATGATCACGAAATATAGCGCTTTCTCTGGTATGGTGTACGGGTATTTGAAGCATGTGAGTCGCCCTCAGCTGGGACGCTTGATAATTTTCTTGATTCGATTCAAGTGCATTGAGGTCGGGTATGCTCTACGTACCATTCTGCTCCAGTCTGTCTCAACTTGCGTCGTTCTTTGTTAACAAAAGATCCAATTCATTGTCATTTCAGCATTATATGATATAAAAACGCATGGAACATCCCTGTTAGCGTCAGTGACCCCAGTTGGTAGCTAAGACTGGATATTGTACAGACAATAGCCTTCGAAATAAAGCAGCAGACGCACGTTGAAAGTTTTCATTCTTTGAAAGACAGTGTGCAGGTTACTATGGCTCTGAATTATAAGCCAAGGGTGGATATCGTGATCTATCATCCGTGCGGTTAGAACTGCATCATTCTCATTTTCACTAAACAATACGTTCATCGACCGCATGCATTATCCTCTGGAATCTAAATGCATCTTTTCGAGGGACTGAGATGACGCCATTGTGGAACAAAGGAGAAATCGACTTACAAGATGTCTGTATTAGGTCCAAGGAGAAATCTGCAGCATTGGATGTCGCTTATGCCATGGTCTTCAGTGTAACCTGTAGCCTTTTTATACGTATCTTATCAACGTACGAGAGAGAGTCTAAAGAGGACCATGAGAAAACGCTCGTATTTCTGATCAGTCTAACGAGCTGAATCCCGTGTGAGATCTGAGCTTGCTGCGACCGACGGACATTATGATAGTAACGTCCGACGTAGCCAAATGTCAGCATCCCCGTGTACAAATCAAGACATGAACAAAATTCCTGATCTTTCCATGGGGTCGAGTTATGATACTGACACAAGAACTTGAAGTAGAACAGCTGTTGGCGATCAGCGTATCGATTTGCAGTCGGGCTACGCTGAAATATCCTGTGACTGCCTTCATAAGCCGGAAGAAGGGACGGTTGAGTCCACCTTACCAGATGAATATAGGAAAAGGTGCGTGGCAAAAGACATATCGGCTGTGGGCACCATCCGAAATGATACTCCCCGGAATCCACGCTATATTCTTTCCCTCTGCTGCTCTCTTCTGCGTATCATGCTATAACAGCGGATGCAGCAGATAAGTATAACCCTCCCCTCTGCCTGGCATGCGAGACTCTCAGCCACGGGGGCTGGCACATCTGCTGAGGAAGACAAACTTGAAAACGAAGATGCCAGTCGTCGAGCTGATGGCGACTGGTGTTGGCTGGTGACACGAACTTTACAGGCCCCATGTTTACTAACTCTTGCTATGAAGTTGGGTCCGTTCCACGCGGATGCAGGCATTAGCGCGGACCGCTCGTGGTGAAGTCCTGTGGGTGGATGCTGGGAAGGCAAATATAGGGTGCTTGTACCCTCCTGGCCATGGATGCGGAGGTTTATGTGGACTGTTGCTGCCGTGGGTAGGCTTGTTCCTTGGAGGAGCTGAGATACGATTTGTTCAAAGGGGCCAGAGGCAAGGGCCTTGGGACTGGGATTGCGTGGCCAAATGGTCGATAGTTGCTTACCCCGGAATTCGGGTTATTGATGGATAAACTGAATTGATTGGATAGGTATGTAGCGTGCGGATGATGAATAGGATTATAAATTTGTGAGTGGAGGCAAACGATGATGGTGCGGGAGATAATTCAAAGTTGGGCGCCGCCCCTTCGCTGATATGATATCCCTAGATTATCAAATAACGAGTCATATATCGCTGCTACTTACTACTATGTATTGAACCTTGCGCCAAACAGTACTACAAACGGTGTCGTGAGTTCTCCGACTCGAGTCAAGTCAGGCTGTAGCTATTAGTAAACATGTTAAAGGTATTGAGAAATCACCACGAGTTTCGAAATAGGCGTACGCGTCTGCTATTCGAGCGCGCAGGGACCTTATGCTGTATGAGAAGTCTCTGGGATGCTCCCCAACTAGATCATTCCATCTAAAAAATAAGAGGCGCACACACACGGTGTGACACACCATTAGTAATCTGTGAGCCAATGAGTTTGCGTTGCGCTGTTACGATTACATAAGCTACTAGAGAGTTACAAACTCACCAAGTGCTTCATCGCTACTCCCAAATGTCTTCCATATATTAGGCCCACAAATTTCTGCACACCTTCCTTCCAACTGTTGCGTTATCAGGAAATTCTGACGAAGACGAGGATTACACATCGGCTTTGCCACCTGACCTTACTGCCTCCCGCGCAGCTAGGCCTTCGTTGCCCTCAAAGAGCGAATCGAATACACCACTCCCAAAACGACACTATGTAGGACCGTCATTGCCTCACTCACAAGCTCTTTACGATGATGGCTCGTATTTAGATGTTGGGCCTCAACCACTTCCTACAGCTTATGCTTCACAAATAGAAGAAAAGTCAGGCGTGGAAGAGTTCTTGGAGAGGGATGAAAGGAGACGGCAACTTCAGGAAGAGACGAGCAAGATGAAAAAGCTTCAGCGGGAAGAGTGGATGCTTGTGCCTCCACAAAGTGGCGACTTATTGGCATGTACGTTCCATTCAACACGCAGTTCTCTAACTTGTGTACTTATCAGAGTCATAGCACTTGACCCGACGAAAGCCAGGCCTCGTCAGTTCGCACGTAGCGCTGCGAGTGTCGTTGCTGTTTTCGTGTGTACTCGTATCATGTGTGTCGGGGCCGGCGTCCCTCGCCTTCTCACCATAAGAAACGCTTCTTTTACCAAACCGCGATGCAATCCTGACATCACTGAATAGGGAGATGGACGGTCAATAGCGTACCACTATGATGCTGCTCATTACCCGCAATTTTATCTATCCTGCTTTGCCTCTCCCCAAAAGCTTTTGTCCTTGGCTACCACGAATTCTTGTCGAACATGGCTGTATTTATGGTTCGTGCCAAAAAAATTCCGCCATTTGTGGGATGCGTCTCGTTCGATACCGACTCAGTTGTAATGACCCAACACCAAGTTTTGGTGGATGTCTAATTAGCACAATTGAAGCCTCCATTTATGCCCACCGTAGAAGTGAAAATGTGAAATCAAAACAATGGCCGACAAAGTTCCTTGAAAAATCGTAAAACTACAAGGTTACAAAGGGTGAAAACAGATCGAACAGAGCGGTAGCGCTACGATCATTATCTATCATACACAGGAACATGCACTACATCGCTTTTCACTCTACTACAATCGTACAGTCATGATCCGAGTTGTATTGAATTATCATGCATCTTGTAATTCCCACTGCAAGTTGCGTAGCCTAGCCGTACTCCCAAATTTGACCAGGGCTTCGAGAATGGTTTGGGATGGTGCCTCCTTCTGCCGAGAGACAAGCCCACGCAGCTGGCTCGCAACACCGGAATGTTTGCTCAAGAATGGGAATGTGGTCTCGCTTATTCCAGAAGCGTAGATCCGCAGACATCGGTCTGTTTCAGTGTGTTTTGGCTCCTTCTCCGGGAACGTAACGTTAAGCTTTGGTTCCACATTCAGGTCGAGGAGAAGAGCGATGTAGGGGAGATTCGATAGGCACTGGATTGAATCATGCGTGCGAGTGACCCACCCTAAGTCATACTCATGGCGATTCTTCCCCGCTTTGTCGGAAATAAATATCTGTGAGACGCGATTGAGATCTTCGGGGCCGAGGTCAGGATCGTCGAAATAGATGGGAATCATCTTGTCGACGAGCGGCTGCAGATGACAGCATTGGACCGCGCTTGTGCGATGCCAGTGGCGCAAAGTCCACTCTTCGGAGCTGCATCTAGCACTATACAGAGGTGATAATCTCAGATATAATATCGCAATGCCTCGAAGCTTGCTTACCTCAACGAATCAGCGTCAGTTTGATCGGGAACTGGCGGTGAGATGAACTCTGTCATGGACACCCAGTGCGAGAAATTGATGTAAGCATGCTGAAAAGCTGCCTTGGCCTCCACAACTGTCCTCGACCAGAATGTCTCGCCAAATAGGTACTCCAGGAAATCGATGACGGAGACCTTCCGGCAGTCGATCAGTTCCGCATCCCCACTTCCGTAATAGAGTAAATCCTGGATCACGCCATTGGGGGGGTCCTTGCGGACAAAGAGATCCTTAGCGAGAAGTAGCAAAAGCCTGCTGGCCAACTCCCCGCTCTGTCCTATCTCGACCATCCCACCATCAATCTTTTTTTTCAAGATCGACAAAACATCATCCACATCGCCAGGCGTCCTATGGAGTATCATTGCTGCAACGCAAGACAGAATGGGCTCCGATGGATAACCGGTGAAGGACCACATCCTATCTTCGGTCGTCGAAAAGCATATGCGCAGGTAACTAGCTACTGCCTTTTCGAGATAAGACACAGCATCGGGGTGACCCAAGCAAATGTCGAGACCGAATCTCTGGGACAGGATAGCAAGAGCCTGGTTCGCATCATTCGCATTAAATGTGATCGATTTGCAGAGTTTCTGGGCAGCCAGTTCCAAAACTTCAGAGATAGGACGTTTCCCTACGAGTGACTTCCATCTATTCATGGTGGTCAACGAGATTGAAAACGAGAATAAAAACATAGGGACAAACAGTGGACGACCGAATCCAACGATGTGATCAAAGCTCGCAACATTATTCGCCGATGTACTAGACAAAGAATCTGCATTCTGGTCCCAACCAAGACGTGTATAGGGCGGATAGAGGAGTTGGCCTGCTACCGCTACGCGCAGAGAATCATCTGCTAGATTGTTCAAGATTGGAAACAGGCAGCGTATAGCAGGTACTTACGGATCGACTTCGGCGCTGAAAAATGTGCCACTTGCGAGGTCGTGGATGCAAAGACGACCCAGACCGGTGCATTGTTGTTCCTGGAGTAGCAGTTGATCGTCCTGCCAATGATATGTGATGGACGAAAACCCTTTGCACTCATGTTGCTCAGAGGATGGGCCTCGTCAAATGCTATCACGAGTTTGGGATCATGATTCGAGACCTGGTCCTTGTTCTCGGTCAATATACCCAGAGCCATCAGCATGTTGTTATAAGATGTCGTGACGAATGATTCGCCTTCCAATTTCGGCGCCCTGATCTTTTCGTCTGTTTACGCAGTGTGAGCTCGGATGGCTGCATTGCGCAAATTACAACAATTACCTGTGAGAGACATACTCCCTAACTTTGCGGTGGTCTCCTCTGCTGTTGGCGCAGCGGGGTTCACGTCGGTTTTCTCTCCGGGGTTTGGTATTTTAATCTTGGTAAGGGTCTGTTGCAAACTTATTTAGCCCATCTGTCAAGAGACTACGACTTTCCCTGCTCACCTCCTCATATCGAGAATGAACCTTCTGAAAGAACTCGTCACGAGCGTTCGAACGCATGTTGCACATCTGGTCATTCCATGATTTGATTACAGGATTAGGATTGCCGGAGCGTAGCCGAGGTAATATGCCGCTCAGATCCTCCTGAAGCGTCTGAAATATGGCAGTAAAGAACGCGCAGCAACGAGCGGTATACTCGGCTGCAGTGCAGTCCGTATCTTCCGTCAATATACGCGCGGGCACTAGGTCTCGCATAGGGAAGCCCGGATCATTTCGATCACGAAGGTTCATGTACAAGACAATAACACCTTTGTTCCGGAGCTAAATTCGATGCTTTAGCCACCTGATACGAACATGGACTGTAGAACGCTGACCTCGATCATTAGTCTTGATTTTCCCGTACCAGAACTTTGGACGATCGAACAGAACTTAGCATAGTATGGCCCACGCGGGCCCCTGAACTCCATGTTGTTATTTTTCAGGTACTCATAGAAACCGTCCACCGCCTTGCCAACGTAAGGTCTGACGAATGAATCGTAAAGAAAGTCTGACCGGTCCTCATCTAGGATACAACTGACCTGAGATGTGACTGTAGATGTTACAAGATAGAAGTCTCTCACCTTGAGACGACCGCACGGGATCGCTAGCTTGGGGTATTTGAAATATTGCTGCATTTCCAGCGACTGTCAACAGAGGGGCATTCATGTCGCTGACACGAACACTCACTGAGGTCAGCGATGTGGGAGAACGAGCGCGTCCGACAGGCGTGGCGGACGATTTCCCGTAGTTGAGGGTGTTTCTGCAGTGTTTCCTCTTGTGCCATGTCCGGGTCAAGTTTTTCCTTCAAGTGTTCGCGTTTGAGCAATCTATTGGCTGCCAAAAGAGTTCGTTCCATGATCGAGACAAACGCGTAGTCCAAGAGATCCGAGTCCGATGTGGCGTCTTCTTTATCTTCACTGATACTCTTCAGGATGCGGCCACTGGCCTTCAGTAAGACTCGATCGATCTCATCACGTTGTTGTAATGTGAGCGGCAGGGGTGTTATGGAAAGATCCTGCGATGTTGATGTTGAACCTGACATGGCGGAGCGTGTCGATGCAAAGTGATCGAAACGCTGAAGTTGTCCTGTTCGGAGAGATTGAAAACCGATTCAAGCGGCGCGTCTGAGACCTACATCAATATTACTAATAGTCCGCGCTTCTGTGCCACATCCTAGGAGTATCATTCGAAGGGAGAGCCCAATGGCATCGGTAAACGATTAAACTGACGCGATTGCTAGACTCGTGACCAGTCTGACGTGCGTCACATGTCAAGAGTGGGGAATTTTTATATAAGCCAGGCTAGTCCCGAGCGTACGCGATTGCCACAAGGTTACATAATGGAAATTACTAAGCGCCCACACGATTCAGACACAGGCCGCGTTCCTATGTCTGTTAGACTCGTTCAAAAAATCCTACATCTTCCCTGTCTTTGAAAACATCTGTTTCTTAAGCCAGTACAGTATTCGTGACTAGATCTCCTAGTACGTATTATTTTGGGCGGCTACTCAAGTTTGGAGTACATTTTTAGAATGGTGACCCACTTTGGCGCTTGCGCTTCCGGGTTGACCTTCATTGCAATGTTTATAAACCTAATGGTTGACGGTCCTGTGGCACAACCAATCCAATGGGTCATCAAGAACGGCATGAAGGTCTACCGCAATCTTCAGATGGAGTCGAAATGTCTTGGCACTCGCCCTACTACCAATCACCAGGGTAGTCATCAGGTTCCCATACTATCATAGCAAGGCCGCAGGACATGACACCCGTGCAGGTGTTGAACGTGTCTTTGTATTAGTTAGTGCGACTATGCACGGTAATCTCACCGTATCTGTCTCCCATCACGGCAACTAACCACTGTTTTGGAGTTTTAACTTATTGCGAAGTGGTGGGGTATCGTGATTCGTGACTATCAACCAATTCGATGGTGATTATCATTGCATGTACCCCCCTTATCGCCCTAGCTAGCCTCTGGATTGTGAAACAACGATGCAAGGCGGTTACCATTACCGCCTGGACGTTGGCTATTTCATCTTCTGACTTTTCTGCCTGATGCTCGTGTTCCAGGGCTGTTGCAAACAACCCCGCTCGTCTTCCCAGAACCATACATATTTAATCCTCAGCGTTGGATTGACGATGCATGCCGTGTGCACGGTGATCTCCGATTTCTCACTTTTGGCTTTGGCCGCCCGTGAGTGGTGTCGTTCATCTCTCGACCATTTCTCATGCTTTACTTGAAAACGTCAGAGCGTCATGGTCAACATGTCGCAAATCAGTCGGTCTTCATCAACACGGCTCTTGTTCTGTGGGCTTTCTGCCTTTTGGAGAATCCTGCAGCAAAGATTGATGCGCTTGCATTCTAAACATATATGCTGCACCGTTTGAGATATGTTTGGAGAGGAGGATCGATGAGAATGCGGTCAGGGAACTATGCACACCGGGGGAGTAAATTTCTCTAGAAACTTGAAAGTTCTAATGCGGGGCGACGTAGCAACTGAATTCATACAGGTTGTGTCTTTTGCTCTTTTTCGACTGTCTTAGAAGAACACGAGAGTCGTTGCTGTTTTCGTGCGTACTCGTATCATGTGTGTTTACATATGCAATCACTCTTCGTTACATGTCTCATACACGTTCTCCTTTGATTCTCCGTCTCAATCAGCGTATTAAGACTTCTCCCCGGCGAATTTCCTCCTCAGTCTTTTGACCCAATTAGAAGTCCCGTTCCTATTCCTAGTCCCAGCGTCTCGATTCGTCACACGATCCTCATCTCGTGTCAATGTAAAGTGATTAAAACTTTGAAATTCTCCTGTCTGAAGGGATTGAAGCGGCCCGTCTGCGACTGGCACTGCCTACATAAATATCAGTAGTCCGCTCTTCTGTGCCACAAGAGCATTTCCTACCATGACCTCCGGACCTTGAGTGAGTGGTAGCAAGCGCTCTTCATGGACCCAGTGAGGAGGGACCCACCAGTACTTGTCACTGTGAACCGTTGGATTGACACACTACCAAACGAGCATCAATGAACTACGAGTCAGCTACTAGAGTATGAGGGGGAACTTACCAGTAGGTATGCCTTCCTATCATTGATACCGCCCTTCTTGAACTTTACAGGAAGAGGTTTTCCGCACCCAGGCTTCGGACAATGACTATTGGAAGGTGGTAGGTAGGATGCTGGGTCCATGCCAGATGTGCGTGCCCTGTATGTGCTGATAAGATTAGCAGTGCAGCACGTACCGAGGTGATTCGAAGGTCAGCCAAAGTCCACCGTGGCCTGGTCGTCTTTATGCCGCCAGACTGTGGATATATCCGCCGTAGTGCTGTACTACGCACCACCCTGTTTTGCGCCGGAAGGGCGGTGATGAGTGATCTGCTATCACTCGGAAATTGTTTAGCTCTCACAGACTGTCAGTAAGGTACGAGCAAAAACGGTGATAAGTGACCTGTAACTTATCAGTCGGAAATTGTTCGGCAAGGCACGAGCAAAAACTCAGTACTCAGTGATGAACGATGTGAAGGTCACCGCATGGACCTGTAATAATGACCGGTCACCGCTTCGGGCAATTTTCTGGTGATAAAAGCATAGTTTTATCCTCGTAAGGTCTCAGCCAATTAAATTCATTTGTCGTTTATTCGAAGAACGCAGAGCGATATCTGAGTTGAGTATTTTCCAGAGGTACTACTTCAGTACTAATTATCAGAGCTGACAAGGTTTCTTCGAGGTCTTTACGTTACACTGCTGGTACCTTCTTGGCAGCCGTTCGGTGGCGGAGTGGTGACAGCATCTCCGTCTCTAGTCAGCGACTCAGTAGGACAGGTCTGAGATGTTTCTATCTCGACGACTCTTTTTATAAGTAAGCGTTCACAAATGAATATCATACGATCAATCTCATTCTGAATCGAGTCTGCGTTCGTACCTTGGGCCTTGCGTCTCGGCGCCTATCTCAACACCGAGGTGATTCAAAAGTCAGCCAAAGTCCGCCACCTGGTCGTCTTTGTGCCGCTGGACTGCGGATATTATATCCGCCGTCCGTACTACGCGCCACACTGTTTTGCGCCGGGAGAGCGGAACCCGAGTCTGGCGCCGCTGTTACGATTACATAAGCTAAGAGTTACGAATTCACCAAGTGCTTCAAGCTACTCCCAAATGTCTTCCATAGGCCCACAAATTCCTGCACACCTCCTTGCAACCGTTGCGTCGGCCGGGGATTCTGACGAAGATGACGATTACACACCAGCTCTGCCACCCGACCTTAGTGCCTCCCGCGCAGCTGGGCCTTCGTTGCCTTCAAAGAGCGTATCGAATACACCACTTCCACAACGACACTATGTAGGACCATCAGTACCTCACTCACAAACTCCTTACGATGATGACTCGGATTCAGATGTTGGACCTCAACCACTTCCTGCAGCTTATGCTTCACAAATAGAAGAAAAGTCAGGCGTGGAAGAGTTCATGGAGAGGGAGGAAAGGAGAAGGAAACTACAGGAAGAGGCGAGCAAGCCGAAAAAGCTTCAGCGGGAAGAGTGGATGCTTGTGCCTCCTAAAAGTGGCGACTTATTGGCATGTACGTTTCCTTCAACACGCGGTTTTCTGACTTGTGTGCTTATCGAAGTCATATAGCACTTGACCCGACGAAAGCCAGGCCTCGTCAGTTCGCACGTAGCGCTGCACCATCGCGTGACAACTCTGGATCTTCCCTTTGGACCGAGACACCCGCAGAAAGACAGCAACGTCTTGCTGACGAAGTTGCTGGACGGAAACGACGTGCAGCAAATGCACCGCCGGAGGAGGACTCGCATGACACGGCAAAGCGACGGAGACGGGATGAAGAGATTCGAAGAGGAGTTGACGAGCACACAGTACGTGTCCTTTGATCATTCGTCCATTCAAATGGAATCTGATTTATTATTTAACAGCGCAAGGCTCGTGGATCAGCCCTTGTAGAGTCACATCTAGAGCGAGAAAAAGAGGAAGAGAAGCACATTCAGAGTGAACCCTCGGTTATCTGGGATCATGAACGTGATATGTCTCTAGGTGGACGGCTTATGGATGATAAACAGAGGCAGAAGATGCTTCGGGATGCTAAAGGACTAGGAGAACGTTTCGGTAGTGGGCGCAACGGAAGTTTTCTGTAAGTCCCTGACTCTGCCAAAGACGCTGGAACCCGTTGCATCAACATCATTCACCCGAGTTTCGGAGCAATGCACTGTGGGGTTGCAGGCGAAGATTCGGGAAGCTGAGCTCAGACGCATGATGCCACTATCATTCGAACATCTTACATTTCTTCTCCATTGCAGACCTTGTCTTGTAGTCGGATTATTTATGTAAGTATATCTATCTATCTTTCCCTTCACCGTTTTGTCTGTCTGTCTATCTTCTGTGATTCTTTGTTCGCAAAATTCATCAGAACCAAATCTCCGCACCAGCGCATCGCACTGCCTGTAACGAAATATTTCATGCACTCTGGATCTGTTCGGCTTTCTCGTTGAATTATGATGTTCGCATCGATTATCTCTTCTGGCGATGTTCCATGGGCTGTGTGGCATAAGTGACGTTCGGTCTTAGCTGGTAAGTCCTTGGACACCAAACATCACCGCGGTGTTCCAGCCGGTGCGCGCGTTGGATCGTGAATCACGGGAGTGTCAAGTAAACCCTGATGTGCAGTGCGTACCAAAAATATTGACAGATGTGCTTTCACTGTAGCTGATTGTGTTCCCATCTCAAACATGCTGCCAGCCAGTATGACGCAGCGGATCTCAGAGAACCTCTAAGTCGGCTAAATTATAGCTATTCGTTGTGCCGCCATGCTGTTCGCGAAGTCTGGCAGAAGGTCGAAGCTAGAATGAACGTCGAACTCACCAGCCAGGAGCAAATCGAGTGTCCAGCGAAAAACAAGACAATGCCCGTGAGTGAGACGAGCAGTGCTACATCCATGCTATGCACCCGGGCTACAGGATGTGTCTGACAGAGTGATAAGTGAGAGTTTGGATTTGCTGGTGGCTCCTGCCGATCCTGTGTGTCCCGGTCAGTGCGTCTGACCGCGGGGTCCCTCGCCTGATTGATCTGAAACGACTACCACAATACTGGAAGTGTGGCGTGTGACATATGATACTCCAAATCCTCAGATGGCATCTGAAACGTCCAAGATTACGGCCGACGCGCCCACTGTTGAGTTGGCTGAAACACAAGAATAACCTGGTGACTGCGTTCACTAAAAGGCAATCTATTTCGAAATGTAGATGGCCTATTGCAGGGAACGACAAGTATGATTCAGTCGTGGCGTATGGTCCACTGCATACAACTTGCAGTTGACTTGCATGCTAATGAGGGACATGAGAAAGCGCATCGGTAACGTATAGAGGCAATCAACCACTCACAGTAAAAGGACCCATAATTGAGAAAGGAGGAAGGAATGAGCGCCTGATTTTGCCGGATGATGTACCGGAGCTGTATTGATGCTGTAGCTATCAGATGAAACGAGCATTGCGTGATTCGATAGGAGTTGATGAGCGTGCATATGCTATGCCCTGCTTCTTATCATGACGTCTTCGTGTTCCCCGAATACGAGCACAGCCTTGATGCCGTCGCCGTGGACATAGGACATAAGGATGCCAAATGTAGATGATACGTACTGCAGTTAGACTGTGCATCCCCCACATGCCATAAGATGAGGGGGTTTTACACACCGGCATACCAAGACCATAGAGATTCGTGATCGCAGCGATAAAAGTATGAAAGAAGTCCTTCTGGAGGAGGTGAGGCTAACCTCGCGGTGAGCCCAGGGCAATAGAGCGGCGAAAAGAGGATTAGGCAGTGTCAACTGAAAATATCCTTGCTATTTGAACGATGGAGTAATAGGATCATGATGTGCTAAAGACCAGTCAAAAGATTATTGAGCAAGTCCCTACGTCATCGACAATCAGTACTGGGTTTAAGCGCTGGTCAGGCCCTGGGATTGAAAACATGGTCCGAGTGGTGGCCGTGAAGCTCGCTGATAGCACTGGATCAATGTGTTCAACATCCAGGTGACAGTGTGATAAGGACCTGTCTGGGCTCGGCAATCGGATAAAACCGGACGAAAATGAAATGTGAAGGGTCTAGCTTGGGTCTAGCAACTGGTTCTCGAATATTGTGACTGGCGGTATAAAACTCGAGCAGTAGACGGCGAGCTTGCATTAAGCCACACGCGAGTTCATCTTATACGAATTCGTTACGAATTACATTCCTCTCAAGCAGCAATGCCATCACTCAATGTATCCCACAAGCTCTCTTCCCCACGCAAAAACAAAACCCATACGGCTGCTTCCCCATACAAGAGCTCGGGCCCCTCCCGCCCACGCAGGCTTCCACTAAGTTCACTACGCCTGCGCCCAATACCTAACTCATACTGGGCAACTCCACTGCTACTCGCATGCGAGTACCCCTGGTCTCCATTTGAAACATCCACCCAGAAACTTGACAAGCTTCTCGCCGCTGGCGTTCGCACCTTCATCGACCTCACTGAGCCTGAAGAACTCATACCCTACAAGCCCCACCTCTCAAGGCACATAAGTGCCGCTGGCCTCGATGCGACTACCATCCACTACCACCAGTTCCCTATCCCTGATCGTTCGCTACCTCACAAGCCAACATATTTCATGCGTCTAGTGCTGGATGTTCTCAGGGAAAATGCAGAGCAAGGGCGCGTGTGTGCCGTGCATTGCCGCGGTGGGATTGGGAGGACCGGCCTAGTTATTGGGTGCTGGCTCGTGGAGGCAGGAATCGCAAGGGACGGCGAAGAAGCACTGAAGATAATAGAACGGGAGTGGCGGACCGTCGAGAAGTGCAAGCGCTTCCCGCACTCGCCAGAGACTGGCCCGCAGTTTGAGTTTGTGAGGAATTTCACGAGTCCGGCGATGGTGCGTGTATAGAGAACCGTGACAGTGCGCGTGTTTTGCTTGCCTGCTGGTATGCCTGTTCTTCTTTCTTACTCGCGCCTTGCTAATGAACGCGTTTTCAGCATACCTTTGTATTCATCCTCTCACGTCACACCTCACTGTAGCTATTATATCCCTATTCATATTTCCCTAATCATGGCCCTGGTTCCTAGTCTCATACTAGCACGTGGCTGGCCACATTTCTTCCCTCTGTCACAGTGCCGGTGATGTGTATGATCACAGATAATGAAGGGTGCCACTGAGTGTACTCCATCATGCCACACCGTGACTTAGTACATACATCTAAGATCTTCGGACTGCGCTTCAAGTAGAAGTTTGATCACACAGGATGTATACCGTCATGAATGAATTAGTATTGAAAGAGTCTGCTCATGTATGGAAGCTGTTGATATGAATGAAGACCAAATTACACCAGTGAGCAGCAAGTAGACGGCAATCGCACGTGCTATGAATGAATCGAGCAGTTCTCGGTGTTCGCCGAGAACGACTGCGGCGCCAAAAATCTCGTGTAGGTGATACTTCGACGTTTCATTTGACGATATGCGAATTTCCATCCAGGTATAAGTAGGCGAGAGAGAGCAAGTGTTTTACCTTTCCTGAACTGATAAGCAGTACGAACAGATCATTGCAGGGCAGCAGAGATATGACGAAGGGGCCTTGTCGAGTTTTGATCGGCACAGCAAGCGGAGTAATATCTGAAGAACACGAGTCACTGTACGTGCCATGGCTTCAACGCATGTTTGAATCTGACCGCCCATATGCTACAGCTGCCTGAATTTGCGCCTTTCTGATAACACGCAGCTCGTGTTTGCTGCTGCAATCGCTCTTGGGATGGTAAGATCGAGTGCTCGGGCGTCCTTTTTAAATTAGATAGTGCCTAACCGCTCTCAGGTCCCTATCATCCCACGTGGAGGGTTGTGGGGCACTTCCTACTCTATCGCAAGTAGATTTTCATGTTCGACTGGCCGTCTTTTACGTGATGCTGACCATGTGGCATGTGTGTTGAATTAGGGCCTGACATTATTCGCAGGCTTTGCCCACCTCCAATTACAGTCCTGTGAAGATTGCTCTAAACTTCTCGAACGAAGGCGCAACCTAATTGTAGCGTCTGGTTATAACCCTTGCAAGGGTGTATTCTTGTCGCGCGCTTCACGAATTGTTAACACATGTCAGCTAGCATCAGTGTGGTCAATAATTTGCATTCACTCTCAGAATACATAATTGACACAGTGCATCAGAAAAGGCCGTGGTATAGGTGAGTATGATCATTCTCGTTCCATGACTTCTAATCACTGGGGTCTTCTTAGCCTGGTTCCTCTTCGATGGCACAAGTTGGCGATGACTTCGAATTGATTTTCACTTACGCACGTTGCAACCTCGTTCATCGTCCATCTCAGTCTGTGTCCATATTTGGCTTCATGCACCGGTGCTTGTGCATTTTTTCTCAGATCCATTCAACTGAATAAGGTCACAGGACTAATTTGGCTACCATGTCCGCGAGCTTGCAAATTGGTGTTTCCTTGTCAATGCAACACATTCCCATGTGAAAGTGGTCGGCAGTTTTACGTTGGCTACTGCGATGCACAACAATATATCCCAATCCCAGGTTTACTGATGCGCCACTCGCCCTTGCACCTCATCCAACAATCACTCGATGAAGAGAATCACTCCTGAGCTCCCTACGCTACTCGACCTCGAACTTAGCTTAGTGGGCCATGAGAAAAACTAGGCACGATCGATCATTTTCAGATACATTCAAACATCCATATTGCTCGAGCAGTGCGAAAATTTGTCCAAAAGTAACTGTATCGATTGGCTCCGAACTAGGTATTGCACCATCAACCATGATACCATAGCGAAAACAGAAACATGAATCACCGTCACGACGTGGCGCTCGGGCTGCTGGCTCAATTTCCAACCGACTACTACGCGCAGAACAAGCCTTGACTCTAAGGCGCGCAGGTGAGTCACACGGTTGAATCCCAGTTGTACAGCGACCTGCTCATACTCACGAGACAAACGAGACTGCAGCAATCCCCATCATTGAGGCAGTCTATATCCGGGCCTCCACATGCACTGACAGACATAGATGCTGTCAAAGCAATAACAACGGCGAGGAAGGGTAAGCGCATTTTCTTTGCGAGGTGATATAAAATCCTCTGAGGGCGTTCTCGAATGATATTTCTGAGGATGGGGTGACACTGTAGGACAACCACCAGCTTTTATATCCTCGTGGGCACGGTTCTGGTCGATTTGGGAGAATGGTTATTTGCTGTCAGATGGCCCAAACTTCGGCAAAACTCGCAGGTGGAGCGTATTCAATTGATTACGACCATTGTATCATAACCTGCCAGCAAGCATGGCCAATTCTCTTCTTCGCGAATCGCAAAACGCTCGCTCGAACCACTGGTCTCTCATCCCAGTCTCTCACTCATCGCTTCATCATTTGAACCGGCAGTGACGCTGCCAGCGTAGCGTGGTGACAAAGTTGAGAAGTCGTTGCTTATTCTCGTCGACACTTTTAATATGTACTCGGTTGATATCTCATGTTTTCTCTCACTTACTCGTTGCTCCCTTATATGCAGTACCTGCGATTCGCCTGTGCCATTATTGAGCCCGTGAGCCTGCGACTGCTGGAGAGATGATGAGGTATCTTTTGGAAATTGACACTCGTTTTCATTCTTGGCATGCGCTTGGTTGAAGATTTTTGGTACAATAGTCATGCTCACAGCCACCACAGCTTCCTCTGCAGTTTTGGACAAGCAAGACGATATCAAGTTGTTTCATGGCATACCCCGATGACCCTATACCTCCTCGGAGACAAGGAACGGCGTTAGCAGAACTAGTGACTATCAATTAGCGCTCTTCCAAGTTCCTGTACCCCATTCGCACTCGATCGATGAAGGGAACCGCTCCCGCACTACTCTCTATTGTGTGTATTGCAGGGCGTTCACGCGAGGCTAGACAGGTAAGATCTCAGTATTCGGATTACGAATCTCTTTATTGACGAATGTTTTTACCTAGACAGGTAAGCTACGTTATACGTTAGTACTCGTACTCAAACGTTACATTAGAAGACTCACATCTCAGTATTCGGATTACGAATCTGAGATGTTTCGATGGCGGATGGCTGCTTTTATATGGTGAGTGCGCCAGCTGGCCTTTTTGATGAAAACATATACTAAACGAATGAAAAAGATAGCCGACGTTGACACGTCGTCTGGAATCTCCGTTTGGTGGCGCTCGCACCTCGAGCTGCCTTACTCTTCGGCCGTAGTCCCATTTCCTCCTTTCTCGGCCTTTCTGTCCTCGGGTTCATCGGCTCTCAACACTCTCCGACGGCAAGTACCGCGCAGGCAGTGAATATTAATTCTCTTCATCATTACCCCCTTTTGTCACTTTCATCATGACGCGTACTCCTGTATGGCAATGGGTTTTGACTATCCCCGACTCCCACACGTTAAGGGGGAGGGCTTTCAAGTCGAACGCAAACACTTTTCCCATCTCCATCATTTTTCACTAGGGGCCGACGTTGCCGCCATGGACCCTTCTCAGTGCGAATACACCTTCAAGTGCGACCAAATCAACAGGGATGGTACTTATGTAAATGTAAACCTTATGATACACTTTGGAATCGTCGCATGGCATATGTATTTGGATCCTGTCGGCTGCATTCTCCCGAATGCTTCAACGTGTTTGTATTTCGTTTATCATGGTATCTCGCTCAGTAGTCTACGGTTCTGGTTCTGAGTATTCGTGTTAACACTCATTTACCGTTGGCTGCGACCACCTCAAGTTATCGAACAGATTTCTTGTAATGCAGTTATCTTCATTCTGCCACTATCCCTCTCTCAGTAAATATTGTCACTATTGTTTCTTGTGTCGTACAGCTACTTTCATATCGATGGACCGGATTTAATTGTTGTTCCCTTCACCACTTTTGGAGCTTGACAAACAGTTTAGAGGGTCCCGCTTGAAGTTATTGCTATATAACAGAAATTTCGGCAGAATCTGCAGGAGTGTGTTGTATTACTTGTGTTAGGGGTATGGTTCAGTTACTCCTGACGAATTACTGATTTGAACCGGAGCTCCAACTCTGAAATTCAGATTTCTTCATCACTTTGCAATTACCTTGCGAAGCAAGGTCAGGTTCACATGGATCATTTTATGTGATTTCCAAATAATAGTAAATACAGTGACGCCATACAACGTGATACGATGATGCGAACTTATCACCTACCTCCGATTTCCTTCCAATACTTGTCGTTTTCTGAATAACAAAGTAATAACTTAGACCGTGCAACTCCCTCGCGCCCAGAGCTCCGCCCACAGGGCGAAGCTAGCGCGCTTCCCTTCCAATATTCGTCGTTTTCGGACAACTCCCTTTTTTGTTAATATGTTGGTAATAATGTGATGAATAAATAAAAATTAATCCTATAATTTTACGCCGCGCCCCTAAACATCGTATTTACTATCTATCTATCGAAACACCATGCAACCTAGCGTATTTGAACTGCTAAGTACCTCAGACAATCAATGTGCTTTCATTTTCAGTGAGTATAGACTGAGAATTACTGATATCGTTCTGGATCCCAGAGAGCCAAAGATTGGGAGCAACGCTGTGGAAGCAAAGCGAGCATTCTTGCGTTATCCCCCTGCATTTGTTATCATTCACCTCGACTTCTGCGATTTACCGCCATTGCACGGACTTCTGCCTCAGCACATACCAGTGTTACCTTGCGAAATTAAATTTTCCATGGGCACAGGTCCTTCTACAAGAATCACGCGGCGTCAACTCCCTGTAACACCAGCTTACGCATTTACCGACTTTAAAGCACAAGGACAGACGATTGATCACGTTTTAGTGGACATTGGAAGAACGACATGTTTTCGCCTATCTCCCTTCAATGCATACGTCACACTATCCAGAAGTCACGGCCGAGAATGCATACGTCTTCTCAGAGACTTCGACAATGATCTATTCCTTCAACATCCAAACGAAGACCTTCGGATAGAAGATAACAGGATTGAGCGACTCGCGGAGGAAACGAAAAAGTGTTTCTCGAGGACAGACAGTCTGACAGAAAACAAGGTACCATAGTGCAGTACACTGAAAGAAACAATGTAGTAGTAGCTATATAGTGATGTCAGAAGAAATCCTGGGACGAAGCCAGACTAAACGAGCACGATAGAGCTAGAAAAAGACGGAATGTGAGCAAGGTCCACGTCGGCAACGCCGACCCCTAGTTACTTTATATAAATCATATTCTGCTTGACAAAATATCATTGTACACTTGTGATACACTATTGCCAAGTTAAGTCTTTGAAATTAGTCAAGAAATGATTGAGATCCTTGTCGAGGTGTGACGGAGCTGGTTCGGTGTTTCATTTCTGCCGAACCACTCACTACTGGCAAATATGCCGCAAATCCGCGACGACAGATGGGCGCGCTCGGGGCAGGGATGCCCATTCCCCAAATCCGAGCAGAGAGTTCCAGCGCGAGTCGCAGATTCAAGAAGCCCTTGCTGGAGTTCAAGGAAGAGCTATAGGGCAGCAGCAAAAGCTCATCAACATCAGGTGAGATCCACCATAATCCGTGCTTCATTGATTTTCTCACTATCGCAGACTCGCCGTCGAAAAAAAGGACACAATCGCTTCACTGACCAACAAAATCAAGACGTACCTCGACAAGCACCATGCACTGGTGGACAATGCACGCTTTTCTGCGTTGTTTGGAGCTGGAAGGCGTCGCGCACATTCGAGGCATGCCCCACACAGCCAGGACTCCGCACCTAACACCCGCGCGACTAGTAGCAGTCATCCATAGACGTCGGCGTCACTCCCCACACCACCCTTTGGCCTTAGCTCATCACTGCCAGTCTCGCAGCCACCCGCAGCACTCGGAGGTCCGTGAGGAGAAACGTCTATGGTTTTCGGGTGCGCGATGGTACGTTTCTGAGGGTGGGAGGAAGGGGCATCTAGCCACGGATGTGGGGGATGGGTCTTGAGCTTGGAGGTCGAGTGGTGTTCGAGTGAGTGTAATGCGTAGATATAGTAGAGAGGGAGAAAGAGACGTGCGTTTATCCTTTGTCCCGGCCCTGCTTCTCCTGCCATGGATGACGAAGACATTTGAGGGCTATGTTGAACACAGCAGCAACTCGTCTTGTATGCCATTCATCAAGTCTAGGAGTGGTTACTAATGAGTTTTTGTGAACGTCTTCGTTCGCAAGGAATGACTCGCTCCCAATGTGGAGAGGCCTTGAGGCAGTTGATTTAGCGGGGGTGTGGTTGTGTTAGCTCAAGTGTTGATGGCAATGAGCGTGGCCGACCGTGGGAACGGGAGGTAAGTGCGTGCTGGCCTGAGGTGCATCTATCATATCGTCGACAACAGTCTGTCATTGAGGCAGTGATGGGCAGCTCGGACAACTTGAAGTCACCCCATAATATAGAAGGAACGACTGTCTTCCGTCTCCTTTGGTCTGACTAGCCCTAGGAGAGACTAGGTTTCGGCCATGACAACTTCAACTATGCTCACTATCGACCTCTGGACTATCACAACATTTCTTGTACTCTTTTACCTGGGTCTTGCTCGTGTTATTGCTGTTCAACTGAGAACAGTTACTGCCGGACTCGAATTCTCAAGGACTAACAGCGCATTTTTGATAGGCTGGCATGATGTGAGTCTCATTCCAGGTGTTTCCTTCCTTGACTCACGTCATTACCATATGGTGATTCGCAGTCTCAAGGCGCTGATACTGATATATGGGCCATCAAATCATCACAGATGCAGTAAAATTTTACTGTACGACTTCCAAGACTTTGACGGCAATCTTTTGCCAAATTGATTATCTGGTCTGAGAACACGAGCGGTTTACAGCGAAAGATCTCAAGGCTTGTAAGTTGTAAAACTTTTGTGCACCGCCAAACAACAGTGGCTATGACTGAATCAATCGCAAGGACCAACATGACAACAAATTTGTTGTCAGTTGATTGATTCCAGTTATGAATCACGATCGAGGATCCGTGCACCATGTGTAGCATACAGGTATGTAGCCAATAGAACGGGCTTCTGGATTTAACATCGGACAACGATCTTCCATAACAGATCTATAACGTTTCAAATTTCAGTAGGATCTCCTTCAATTGCAAGTCCAGATTCGTTCAATTTCCCGAAATTAAAGTTGCCAACATCTTATAGGCCCTATATTTGCTTGCGGTTGGAGTATATGATTCTGGACCCATGGTAGCAGCTGGCTGGAATTGATGCATTGATGCGGCCAAACTTGATGTTGGCATGTCCCGTGTAGCAGAAACAGGTAAAACTTGATCCTGGAGTCACATGACATGGTATCGACCGTCGGAAATTTACACGCAGTGTACAGTGTACACTATCTCCGATGAATATCAGATGAAGATCTGCCTTAGGCTGTACATGTATGCGCGGGCGGCAGTATCGGTTATTAAATAAATCCCAATGGCTCAGCGAACACCATACTTAAGTACTAGTGCTCGCGGGCGTATCGCTCGGAGGTTCCATTCAGTGATCAGGACTTGCGGGCAGGTCACCACAAGGCGCATACTGTATATCGATTTATCCTCATATGTCTTCCTTATCTGTCTCAGACCTGATGAAGTTGCAGACAGTCAAGGTGAGTAAAGGGCGGCTTTCCTCTTATAAACTCGATGTTGACATTATGTCTGATTTAGTACGCCAATTGTGAGTGTCCGCCGATCGTCTGAAAACTGGACGATGGCACTGACCATTGTTTTCAGTGGGCAGTATTGCAATCCTCGTGAGTACCAATCACATTTCCTGTATTTCTACATCAAATCTAAATCGATGTTGCAGGTATTTGATTTTTGCATTACGTTTCCCGAAGAGGTCGAGGAAATATCTGTTTTGACGAGTATTGTTTTGACCACTCTCAACAGGTGCGATGGACCTGGTTCAGACCATGGGATGTAACTCGTGTCATTTTTGTCATTTCTCGATATTTGCCTTTCGCGGGTGTTGGATTGACTGCATATGGCGAGTGACTCACTCTGATTTTCTTTATTTTTTGTATTGCTGATGGGAATATATTAGATGCACTGCGTGTCAAACATCAGGTAAGCTTGGATGACGAATAGTTTCTACGTTAAGCTGATTGCATGGAGAAAGTGTACTTCTTCTCCGCAAGGAAAAAGTAAGTCGACCTGTCAAACGGTTCATTTTTCATACGACTTAAACATTGTGGTGTCAGTCATTCACATAATAAGTATCGTTGCTGCGGAATGTGCGCGTTCCCCATACATTGAGAGCGCAATGGATCTCACATTCTTGGCAGCCTTGCTGATCATTCGGACCTGGGCATTCTGGCAGAGGAGTAAAAGACTGCTGATCGGATTATTGGTTTATAGTGCGGTGTGTGTTTCGCAGAGGAGGAATGACCGCATAGATTCTTATCATTGCATAGTTGATGATTGCCGCCGCCCTTGCTGTAGACCTCAGCCCTACGATGCTGCTTCCAGGAGGTGAGCTCATTAGTGGTTACGAACGAAAGTGGTTCTAATTTGACTATCAGAAGAGCCTCCCCTAGGAACTTGTTACTTCGAGGACACACGCAATGAGGCGGTCGTATACATATTCTTGGCGATGTTCGAAAGCGGTCAGTGATTATCCAAAGCTATCTATTGGCCTTCTTACCCATTTCAACATGATAGTGATACTGATCCTTACTGTGTATAAGAGGGTTCACAATTACAAAAACTCTCAGAGCGGAATTGTGGTAACCCTGTATCACGATGGCATGTTTTACATGTTGTGCATTCTTGGTGCGTGGAAATGGTTTTCTCTCAAGATATCATCGAGTAACGCGTTTGAAAAAGGCATCACACTCGCCAATGTTATCATCGGAGCTGCACTTCCAGTACGCATCTGGGCTATCAAACCCTACTATTCACTCACTTTCTGTTTTTTTTCTGCAGAGTGCCTATAGCGATATGCTTGATGCGTACGTCACCGCCGGTTGCACTCTGACCGCTAGTTGATCTGGAACCCATTGCACTAGGCTACAGCTGGTCAGTCACAGCGTCCTGGCATCACGGATTCTATTCCGCATTCGAGATAGCAACGAACGTATACACGAACCGTCTGTGTCGGTAACGACCATGGAATTAGACTGTTTACGACCTCCGTCGATGTCGATGAGTTGGACGGGTACTACTAGTCAAGCTTGAAGGAATGTGGGTATATGCGGAATCATCGCCCTCTGTTCAAATGAGAAGCTTCTTGCCAAGCTTCAGTGCCCCCCGATGACTGTATCGACTGGACTTTAGCTTGTTCCTAGGGGAAACATGCAGCTGTCATTAGCACCGTGCATATTGCAGCAGCAGCCTGACAATTTATATATATCTCAGTTACATATCTTCATCAGCGGGTTGGATTGTGCTACAGAATTGTAAGCACGGTTTACCTGAATTCCCATAATCAGTATATATACCGTCACTGATGCCGAATTCAGTATTTCACCTTTTGGTGTAACGGTTATGCGCGGGCGGCGGTCTGACCATGTTACAAGAATGCTACAGAGCGTTCTGTAGCACTCTGTAGTGAATTACGTTGGTACCTCGCCCAATCAGATTCAGCTCCGAACAAGGCGCCAAGAAAATGCCGTTTCGCCGATGATCCGAATATGCTGACTTTGGAAATAGAAGCGGTGCTATATCTAGTGAGAACACCATCGTTATAGGCATCACCAACATTCCCCAATCATTCGCGCCCATCCCTCGAATGACCGTAGTCTTAAATAATCCCAGTTGGTGGCCGCTGATCGATTTGAATGTGTTTCTCAGCTATTGGACAGGTTTGTCGCATCCAGATATCTCGCTCTAACATTGACTTCCGATTTCGCAGTTGCCGCTGGCGTCGTGGTGGTATACGATTGGGGTGAGCAGAACCGTGTTCGAAAACTGCTGATGTTCTTATGATATCTGCAGTACTAACACTAGGACAAGAGGT
Organism: Suillus fuscotomentosus; assembly: GCF_016647785.1. Classification (NCBI taxonomy): domain Eukaryota; kingdom Fungi; phylum Basidiomycota; class Agaricomycetes; order Boletales; family Suillaceae; genus Suillus; species Suillus fuscotomentosus. The sequence goes on from NW_024539587.1 coordinate 149,064, forward strand.
AGGTTAGTGTTATGGCTGAGGCGGAAAACTCGCTAAGAATGCTGTCATAGATTGAACTGATCTGGGTGAGTGACAAGAATCCTGTATCAGAAGAAAAAACGGGGAAAATACAATGACATCGCAACAGAGGCAACGCTGGTCTCTCATGACTTTGTTGTATTTGGTCGTTCGTACTTCTATTATCTATAGCGTGAGGTTAGCAAGTGCTGACTCCACAATGTTCTAGATACGCTATGTTGGAATACCGTTTTCTGTGTATGTGGCGAAGCCAACAACTTGGCACCATGCTAATAGTTTGTCTCTGACAATTAGCGCCTATGTTTTGTGTATGTCTGATATGCACCATGTTCGATTTTTCTGACCGGCAGCACGCAGCAAGCATACCATTTATCTCGCTGACAGATGCAGTGAGTGTTCTACAACCATCTTATTCATATCTAATCATTCTAATGAATACACTCATTTGTAGGGGTAAGTGAGATTCTGACCATTAAGCTTAGCTCAATATAACGACTTAATAGGTGTAAGTTGGAGCGTTTGATACTAGCACGAGGATGATCACTAATCGAGTGTTTCAGGCAATATTACGAACTACATAATGAATGTGACAAACGTGGTCATAGCTGCTACGTTGGGCAGTGAGTTACCCAGCTGCAATACCTCTGGGATGTTGACTCGACCGAAACATGATGCTAGTTGTGATGATTGCTCGCTTATATGCCATGTATCAGGGATCTAGAATGATGCTTATTTTCCTTGTGATTATCTTCCTGGCTGTAAACATCGCCTGCGGAGTAATCGCGGGAATAGTACTGAAGCATTTTGTAGGGGGTAAGCTTCACTTGTTGACATAAAGAACACGACTCATTGAATAAACACTAGATGAGTGGATAATGTCCGGTACATATATGTGCAATGCCGAATATGAGGGGGACGGCGTGCTTCTTATTTCAATGGTTTGGGTGCTCAACACTGTTTGGGAGGTCCTCGCACTGTGTCTTTCAGTCTGGATTGCTGTAAAACACTTCCGTAGCCTGCGACGGCTCGGCCCATCGACAGGATCGACAATTGGGGACTATTTCAGAGTCATGATACAATCTCACGTGCTTTATTTTGCGAGGTGAGCTTCTCATGTGACTGGGACTATCTCTTTCTCAAGTTCCGCACGTACTAGCTTCGTTTGTGTCTCTTGCCTCCAGATTGCTTTTTTCTTTCCAGAGCTCCAGGTGCGCCGACCTGTCGCTGACATCTGCGTGTGACCACTTCTCATCATTTGTGTAGAATTCACATTCGACGATAACTAATATACTCGAAGGTGCTCTTCAGATTCTATTGGTCGTGCAGATGTTTGTGCTGGGACCACGCCTCATCCTTAGCGTTCGACAATGTCACGCTAAACTCGTGGCCGGATCCGATATAGAAAATAGCATGGATTCGATTGTCTTCCAGGATCGTGTACATGTATCAACTAGCGTTACCGTGTAGGGAAATGCTTGGCGAGTGGCCTGCAGGGAGGTGGGCGATGATCGATGATCCGTCGTGGTATTTATTTAACATATGGTGTTTCGAGGTATATTTGAGAAGTCCGGGCAAACCTATTTCACTGAAACAAAGTACCCGCGCTTGAACTAAGTGGTAAGCTAAAATTATCCGGAAGGACTAGCAACTGAAGTGCCTTAGCAGCTGATTCTGCGCGTTTGTGGAGTTCCACTGTCTTGACGCATAGATGAAGAAGTGACTGGCTGATAACTCATTGGTGATTAGATGCGATTTCCTCCGTCCGGTGGGCCACGGAGAATGAAAGGAGTTGATCGCGTAGACTCATGGCTCGACTATACGTCTCTCTCGCGAATGAGCATGGCAAGGATATGGAGTCTGCTGAGTGGGGAGTAGAGAATCGGAAAGTCGAAGGTTCAAGTCAGAAGGCCTCAAGCGTACCTATTGATCAAACTACTGGGGATGCGTGTTCGATTATGGACAAGCCGCGTGATGGATAACGATGAAGACCAGCACTAAATGGAAGCACAATGGATGTTGAAGAAGGATAGTCTAGGATAGATACTGGCACATTTGTACAAGGGATGATGACATCAATGATGGCGGAGTCCAAGCACAAAGAAGGATGGACAAGGGTGGCCATCAGAGCGGCAGTATGATGTTCCTGAGCGCGAGGAAGACTGTGTCTGGAGGATCTGTCACAGCCTCCGAGTACCCACACAAGACAAGACAAGACTGACAATACAATACCATGCTGCGCACGAAAGAGTGCCGGGTCCCAGTCAACCACGTGAATTCGAAATTCAAATCAGAGGTCCTGGACCCCTGAATGGCGCCTTAGTCACGTGCGGGTAGTTGATGTTTGGAATCACATGATGATGCGCCAGTATCGATTGGTAGACAAACATCTATCATACCACCGCATGCCGTCGACATGATGAAATACCCTATAAAATGCGACATCTAGCAGCATGCAACTCTATGTAATCTAGATTCTATGCATATGATTCTACAATCGTGCATTAAACCAGCCAATTTTATAATAAACGTACTCCACGTCTTCATCAAGACCTTGTCCGTGCGTATAATCGCCATATGCATCACATGTAATATATTCCTTCGATAGTATGACGAGATCAGCATCACCGGTCGGATCAACATCGCATGCCTTGAGGAACACGGACTCAACCGTGTTTGACTCGAATCTGTGCGTTGAACGAAGTGGTATCACAAGATGAAAAGCGGCGGGAGGTACGGTGCTATCAGAAGGACGCCGCACAAGCCCTTTCAGACAGTCCCTGATCCAAACCGCATGTTGGGCTTCGTAAATTATGTCCGCACCAAGGACCACATCAAATGGGTACGACAGACAATCCGGTCGAGGAGTAGTAGAGAATGATGACCAGTCAAGAGAATGAGTGGTAATGGAATGGGTTGAAGTAATTTGATTGTGCGTGGAGGAGACATTCGCGTCAATGTTTGACCTGAGGTTGGCTAACACAGAAGGATGGAAATCGGTCGCAACCACATGAACCTCGCGATGGTTGAAAGATGGCAATGCATCCAGTAGTTTCATAACCACCAAGCTAACCAACCCTGTTCCTGCTCCGAGCTCAAGGACGTTGAGCCTGCGTGATTCAGGGCTGTGAGAGGAAGAATCCAGTCCAAACCGCTCAGGATCTTCCACAATCATTTCTGCCAGGATACATGCCCCGCCCCATGTCTGCGCTCCCACACTCCCGTAGTCATTGTTGTCCAGCGGAATATCTGTGATTTGAGCTTCCACTCGCCTCTGCCCGTCTGTAGAACCAAAAACGAAGTTACGGGTGATGATTCCAGCAGCAGCGACCCCGGCACAAATCGCGAGTAGCGACGCGGCTTGTTGGACGATTATCTCTGTGTAAGCCAAGGTAGGCTCTGGCATTCCAATATCATCCAATGAGACTTCTTCGGAGTGCGATAAGCCTTGCCAGACCTCGAGCTGTGTGATTAGAGTGGTAAGCCACCGAATGGAATATGAGCGCTCGAATGTGTCAGATCGGATAGCTTGGAGTTCGCTATCATCTTCATGGCGAAGGGGTAGATTTTGCTCTCCATTAGATACAGGCGCCTGCACACGTTTGCGACGCGAGCCACGGACTTCTGGATGGTAGAGTGACTGTAAATAAGTCAAGGCATCGAGAAGCTGGGTGACGGAGAAACTCGCGATCTTGGCGATCGGCGGAAGATACGTGGTTGGTGGGCAGAGAACAGACATTTAGAGGCGTTAAAATCGAGGAGGCAGGAAGACAATCAATGCTAGCATAAAATCATACTGGTTGAATATTTGAGAATTATGGTTTCGAGTTAACATGGTTATTTGCGGGTGTGTACTATGATAGCGTGAATAACAAGTCTAAACAACAATTAGCACTTGTTGAACCCACCGCTGGTAAATATTGTGGTAATTGATCACTGGCAGAATCATCAAGTAGCAAAATGAATAATTCCAGTCAATCGTCCACTCTGTCCATATCATCTATCCCGCCATCTAACTTTCAGAATGCTTCTGTATATATGTCACAATCGTCGCTGCACGATTCCATCCATACTGATCCAAATTCGCCAGAAGTGCTAAAGCAGAACGTGCAGATAGCGCTCGACCATGTCGCAAGGATTCAATCACTGGCACGTAATTGCTTGCACGGCATGTGAGTCTCTCTACTCCCTTCATACTTATACCATGTTTAATTATTTGTCAGACAAAGCGCATACCAAGCAGGAAATAGTAATAGTCCTGCACATACAACAGGCAAGTACGTTCATGTTTTTTATAACTGTGGCTTTACGCTTTCTATTTTCAGCCGAGCTGGCTGCACTCATGCAGGCACTTCGCACAATTGCTGAATTCCTTCGACAAACCGGTGTAGGCGCATACCCCATGCCACCCGCCCCCGAATCTCAGAGTGCATCATCGGTACCTCCCACAGAGCAGCAACTGATTGACACCACGGCCCGAGAGGTACAAGTGCTTTATGAGCGCCTGAAACGTATTCAAGAGAGCAATACCGTTGCTGTAAATCTACTTGGGGCCGCTGATACTGTCTCTCGTGCACGCTAATCAACATCGGTACCAATTCTATTGTGTATCTTTGTAACATCAGCCCAGTTGATATGCGACGATGCGCAGATTAACCGGATTGAGGTGACAGCGTGTTTGAATTGGCTTATACTGGTAGTTAATCTCTCGAGGATGACAGTCAATTACGTCCAGACGGTCAGTCCTTCCACGCAGTTATATTTGATTCCGTTGACAGTCTAGTACTCAACAGCTCTGAGGTAACGTGTCCTCAATTCAACTGCCTAGCGTCTGGATACATAGATCGTGCCGAGAACACGACGGCCTGAAATTTATCAAGAGCCAACCTTACCGAGGTTTGACGTCATCAAACACCACTCAATTCGCCACCCTTAAGGAGCTGAACTTCAATCCCAACCCCTCTTGAACGGTTAGCCGGGGAGTGCTAATGAACGACCTCATTCCACGATCGATGGAAGCGGTGAATTTGAAAGCGTTATACATTCTCATATGACGATCCAATTTGCATACATACAGTTTTACTTACACATCTGACCTGCGATTATGCTGATATGATCTGAACTTTTTCACTTCATTACACAACGTTTTCTGTTGTTGGATCTGGAGGCTACTTAAGGTTTCGTTCGTCATTTGATCTCTTTACTAACTTTGATTAGTCGATGAGCTATAGTTTGACCTACCTCGAGTCGTTTAACTCGGTGCTGGGTATATCTATAATTCTGGACATCGACTTGGGATGCCTATGGGTGGTTACGAATGCGCATCCGAGTCATCGACCGACAATAGCAAGGCGGTCCAAGGGGACGGATACGCGATTTTCGTTACGATGTGGCGGGCCTATGGCTTTATCGTCCGTGACACATCGATGATGTTGATATTATCTAAAACGTTGGAGTACAACCCGTGTAGCTTAGTCTGTGAGTACTCTCGTTCTCAAAGTAATATCCTTTCGCACACGATTTTGTTCAGTGCTCTGCTGTATACATGCTTGAGCTATGTTTTTGATTACTTATAGTGGATCTTGCTCGTATTCTTATACACTTTTCTTCCAAATTCTGATATTTGATGTCGTCCCAGAGGATTCGGCATCATACAGTATGATGGTGTCTACAGGTCACAATTAGTACCGAACAAATGGGCAGATACATACGCCATGGGGGCAGCAAGAGTAGTTCACAGGCAACACCACTTGAATCATGTACTACAGCCGCGCTTAATGACTTGATAGAACTGTGACGATGCAGGAGTAAATCAGATTTATTCAACGGGACGCAGAGTGTAGCACCAGTACAGTACAGAATAAGACAGTATCATGAAGAAATAAGTAAACAACAAGAGAGCGAGGGATTGAAAACAACTGGAAATACAGCAAATGTAATAATATAATATAGCGAATCGAGTCTCTAACTACACACCTATGTGGACAAATACAATCTGCTGTTCTAACGGAATCTTCTTGCGCAACGATCTCACAGCCTTGTGCAGCGCGACCGCAGCGCCTGTGCGGTCCAATCTTTTTGAATCACCAATCAAATTGCGGTAAAAAGCAGACACGACCTGGCGTGCAACATCGTCGTCAACAGACCACATGGGACCGATCACACTGCGAAATCCGCAGAATTGCATGGCCGCAGCAAGATGGATCGACTCATCCGGGCTCTCTTCGTCGCCAACGGTAGTGTGGCAGGCCGATAAGAATGCAAACTGCGGGTTCTGCGAGTTGGATCGGATGATATCCTTAATCATCAAGGGCCCGTCGCGCATGGCGAAGGAAGACTCGAACGGCTGCGTCCGATTCGGCATTCCATGGCAGGCAAGATGGAGCCATTGATTACGGTCGAGTGCATCGAGTGCACCCTCGACTGTTGCGTTGCCATCCTCGAGGGATGTGAAGGAGATGACGGGAGTAACGTGCTGAGCGACGACGGCTAGCTCAGGAGCGACACATTTGAGCTCCTTCCCTTCAACCGGGTTGCCTTGGCCGATGGCAACAAAATGTTGCGAGGACGCATCTCGAGAAACCTGCTGTCTTGCACGAACGAGAGTCGCCAAAGTGGGGGTGTAAGAGGAGATGTAAATGTCGGATAAATTGTCTCTCCCCTTCTCGTATGGTCCCGCTGCATGGAGGGGAAGCAGCGTGAACTCAGCAGTGGGACACCACCAGATACGCGAACTAGGGCGAACTTCAGACTCTATAAGAGCTTGGACTACGGGGTCAACGACATCATTCCAAAGCTTGCGAAGGATGCCGACAAGCGTGAGTTGATAATCAGAAGAACCAAACTTCTCTGCGAGTGATTGGAACTCTGAGGAGAATTCGTACACTTGGGCTTGTGTAATGTCAAGCGGAACATGGACAGGATCTCCCGCACTATGGACGATCAACGCGTCGCAGCTGTGCTGACTAGCATTGACGATGATCACTGGGCCATCTTCGGCCGCCCTCTGGAGGTCGGGAAACAGTGGAGGTAGGAGAAAACGCGAAAAGTCGGGGAGCATGCGAATGCGCGAGACAACTTCATCCCATTGCATTGCCAGTTGTCGGATTTGCGGAGACTGGTCTTCAAACCGATCGAACGCGTTACGAAGGCGAAAACTCAACTGTTTGAACTCTTTTGCCAAGGCCGTGCCGGTGTCACCTGAAATGGAAAGTTCATCGAGTGGTATGTTGAACCGTGCCAACTGGGTCCAGAAAACTGCACGACCTTGCTCCATCAACTCCACCGCAGTGGTGAGTGCACCACGACGAACACTGCATGAAAAAGCATCCGTGGCGAGAGAAGAAACGACCTCCCTGATGACGTCAAAGTGATGCGAAGAAGACGACAGGAGAGCAACTTGCTGATCTAAGGATTTCAGTGCAACCTTATAAGCAAGCAATGCAGATGGGTGATTGAAAATGTCGGCGGAGGCTGCCCATGACTTGGCAGCACTAAGATATGCGCGAGATACCGCATGTGATAGGTAGAGGAGTTCAGAGTACAAGCTGAATGCTTCTGCAAGGTCAGACTGGATGTCCCGTTGCTGGAATCTGTCTTGAAGGCTGAGTGCAAGATGGTCCAGATACGAGGGTCGATCTAAATGACCGGGGGGACAGAGGAGTAATGCAGCTCGATGGAGTTCGATGGCCTCATCAAGGTCAGACATCGTACCCCGCTGCTCGAATCTGCATCGAAGGCTGATTGCAAGATTGCCCAGAGACGAAAATGGATGTGAATGACCAGGGGGATGGTGGAGCAATGCAGCCCGATGGAGATTGATGGACTCATCAAGGTCAGACATCATGCCCCGCCGCCGGAGGCAGGTTGCAAGATTGTTCCGACACATGGATCGACCCGAAAGACCGGGAGGACAGAGGAGTAATGCAGCCCGAAGGAGCTCGATGGACTCATCAAGGTCAGACATCATGCTCCACTGCCCGAATCTATCTCGAAGGCTGAGAGCAAGATTGTTCAGAGAGATAAATCGATGTGAATGACCGGGGGGACGGAGGAGTAATGCAGCCCGATGGAGCTCGATGCTCTCATCCAGGTCAGACATCTCGCCGCGCTGCTGGAATCTGTCTCGAAGGCTTTCTGCAAGATTGTTCAGAGACGATAATCGTTCTGAATGACCGGGGCGATAAAGGAGCAATGCAGCCCGAAGGAGCTCGATGGCCTCATCAAGGTCAGACATCATGCCCCGCTGCTCGAATCTGTTTCGAAGGCTGAGTGCAAGATTGTTCAGAGACGATGATCGATCTGAATGACCGGGAGGACGGAGGAGTAATGCATCCCGATGGAGCTCGATGGACTCATCAATGTCAGACATCATGCCCCGCTGCAGGAATCTGTCTTGAAGGCAGATTGCAAGATTGTTCAGAGACATCGATCGATCTGCATGACCAGGGGGACGGATGAGTAATGCAGCCCGAAGGAGCTCGATGGACTCATCAAGGTCAGATGTCATGCCCCGCTGCCTGAATCTGTCTAGAAGGCTGGCAGCAAGATTGTTCAGAGACATCGATCGATCTGAATGACCAGGGGGACGGAGGAGTAATGCAGCCCGATGGAGCCCGATGGCCTCATCCAAGTCAGACATCATACCCCGCCGCTGAAATCTGCCTTGAAGGCTGACAGCAAGATTGTTGAGAAGCGAAGATCGGAAGATGATGGCCCAGAGGACAAAGCTTCAATGCAACCCGATACCCTAAGCTAGTGAATGCAAGATAACCACTGCCCATCTCGCTGTGAAAGCTGTCGCATGAGCGCAAAATGGAGTGAGATCGCAGTCAATACACACTTAGGGAGTTGAAACTGCAGTACTTATACACCGAAGGTCCGCCAGTGCGAGGGAAATGATATGGTAAGTGCTCAGCGACCACTAGAATTCACAGGAGAGCTGCAGGGCCAAGGTGAGGTCGAGGCTCTGTTAGAGAACTACACAAGGCTGTGGCATTGCAGCCTGTAAAATATATATGCAAGGTGCCAGTTGGATAGATGAAACCGCACTACAACCGCGCATCGGGTCAAAATTTCATCCAAAACAATAGAGGGTGACATGATGAGTTCACTGGCCTTCAGTCACATAGTACATACTACTGACTTCGGAAATATCGCAGGCGTGTTTTACTATTAGTTTACTTCAAGCACGAGTCCTTGCCAGCCAACAATATGCGAGGTGTGATAGAAAGCACTAGTACTTATAGGCCTTCAAGTTTCGACACCGTGACCACTCTATTGGCGATGTAAAACAGTTGTCCAATCGAGCTTGGACTGTTAGAGTCCATTTGTGGTACTAGTATTAAGTATGCTCAATGTTTGATTTAGTAGAAGAAGACTTGGACGTACGGGTACGATGAGGCTGAAGCAAGTAAGGCCGACCTATTTCTTCCTGTATCAGCACTGGAACGAAGTACCCGCGCTTGAACTTCAACCAAGTGGTATCATTCCAATCGGCATGTCAACATGTCAACGGCAACCCGGAATCCTGGACCGATCTCGCGAATTTCCGACACTCAGCGTTTCAACTTTCAATGCACACGTGTCACTACCAACGTATGCTTATTCTTCTGAGCCTCCTATACTTCAACTAAGAACAGTTACCGCCGGACTCGAGTTCGCAGTGACTCCCAGTGAATTCCTCATGGGCTGGAATGATGTGAGTCTCATTCGAGGTGTTCCTTCCCTTGGTTGGCCACATCATTACGCAGTGGCGATTCGCATTCTAAACGCGCTGATACTGATATATGGAATTTGTTGCGCCATCAAACTGTCGCAGACACAGCAAAGTGTCAGTGTGCGGGTTTCGAGACCTTGACGGCAATCTTTCGCCGGATTGATTACCTGGTGTGAAGTCATGGGCCGTTACGGCAAAAATGCATTCTAGTTAAAAGGCTTGTCGTAGTAAGTTGTTGTAATCTTTTGTGCACCGCCCAACAACAGTGTCTATGACTGAATCAATCCCAGGGGCCAACATAACGACAGTCGTCAGCTCATCGATTCCAGTCACTTACATCATAAATCATGCTCGAGGATCCCGCCATGAGCAAATCAAAAAAATATGGCCTGTCACTGTAACATACAGGGTACATAGCTCTGAAATTTGAATAGGAGACGTAAGACTAGCCAGATTGGCTAGTGTTATGTTAGGGCTTCGGGATGTAACATCATTTTGATCTTCACATCGAGCAACGATGTTGCTTAGCACTGTTGATCTGATCTAAAATTTCAATAGTCGCCCAGGGGTCTCCTTCAATTGAAATTCCAGAGTCATATTTGCTGGTTCGAGTTCCCGTAAGTTCTGTTACTTTTCCACCGAAATTGAAGTTGCATCTCATAGGCCCTATATTATCTTCGACTGTGCTTGCGGTGGGAGTGATAGCCGGTGTTTGCAGTTTCCCATTACAACGCATGGCGCCTCTAGTGCTTATCGGGCACTATCTCTGATGAATGTCGAATGAAACTCTGCCTTTGGCTGTGCATGCACAGTATCGGTTACTAAATCAATACCAATGCCCCATCGAACATCGTATTTAAGTAATGCCTGCAGGTGTATCGCTCCATTCAAGACTTGCGAGCAGGTACCACGAGGCGCATACTGAATACCAATCTTATCCTGATATGTCTTCCCTTTCGATCTCAGACCTGACGAAATTGCAGACGATCAAGGTGAGTAAAGGGTGACTTCCCTCTGATAAACTCGAGGCTCACATTATATCTGATTTAGTACGTCAATTGTGAGTGTACGCCGGTCGTTTGGAAACTGGACGGCGGCATTGACAATTATTTTTAGTGGGCAGTCTTGCAATCTTCGTGAGGATCAAACAGAATTTTTGTGTTTTTACCTCAAATCTCTTTCGACATTGCAGGCATTTGATTTTTGCATCACGTTTTCCGAAGAGGTCGAGGAAATATCTGTCTGTTCGTAAGTATTATTCTAACCACTCCCCACAGGTGCGATGGACCTGGTCCAGACCATGGGATGTAATTCGTGTCATATTTGTCATTTCTCGATATTTGCCTTTCGCGGGTGTCGGAATGATTGCATATGGCGAGTGATCCACTCCAATTCTCCTTGTATTGTGTGTTGCTGATGGGCATATCTTAGACGCATTGGGTGTCAGCAATCAGGTAATCTTGGATGGCGAATAGTTTCAATGCTAAGCTGATTGCATGAGAAAAGTGTACCTCTTTACTGGAAGAAAATAGTGAGTCGACCTGCCAAACGGTTCATCTTTCAAGCGACTTAAACGATGCGGATGTCAGTCATTCATATCACAAGTATGGTTGCTGCGGAAGGTGCGCGTTCCACATACATATTAAGAGCGCAATGAATCTCACTTTTTCGGTAGCATTGCTAGTTATTCGGACCTGGGCATTCTGGCAAAAGAGTAAAAGATTGCTGATTGGAATATCGGTCTATGTCGTGGTGCGTGTTTTGCAGAGGAGGGATGATCGTATAGATTTTTATTATTGCATAGTTGTTAATTGCCGCCAACATTGCTGTAGACCTCAGTCCTACGGTGTTAATTCCAGGAGGTGAGTTCATTGGTGTTCACGAACGAAAGTGATTCTAACTTGACTATCAGAGGAACCCCCCCTAGGAACTTGTTACTTCGAGAGCCCACGCAGCAGTGCGATCCAATACATATTCTTGGCGATGTTCGAAAGCAGTCAGTGATTATCCAAAGCTGTCTATTGGCCTTCTTACCTATAACAACATGGCAGTGATACTGACCCTTACTGTATATAAAAGGTTTCACGACTATAAAAACTTTCAGAGCGGAATTGTAGTAACCCTGTACCACGATGACGTGTTTTACACGCTGTGCATCCTCGGTGCGTGGACATAGTTTGCTCTCAAGATATTATTGAATAACACATTCAAGGTAGCCGTCACATTCGCCAATGTCATCACAGGAGCTGCACTTCCAGTACGCGTCTGGTCTGTTAAATCCTACGATTCGCTGACTTTCCGTCATTTCTGCAGAGCGCCTATAGCAATATGTTCGACACGTACGTCACCAGCTGCACTCTAACCGCTAGCTGATGTGGAACCCACCGCACTAGGCTACAGGTGGTCAGTCACAGCGTTCTGGCATCACGAATTCTATTCCGTCTTCGACATAGCAACGAACGTGTCCGCGAACCGTCCACATCAGTAGCGATGGTGGAATTTACAGATTATTTACCACCTCCGTCAATGTCGATGAGTGGGACGGCTACTACCAGTCAAGTTTGAAGAAACTTAAGTGTGCGGAACCATCGGCCTCTGTTACAGTGAGAAACTTCTGCTCTTATCTAATGTACAACTCAATTGTGATATCATGAGCCAATGATACTGCGAGACCTTAGGACTGAGGGGATGAACAAAATGGTGATTCGTTCCCTTGTTTCCTCCGAGCCTGGCTGCGGTGTCTATTCTTATGCGATGTGACGATAACTCTGCATCATGTACTTCCGCAAACCTCGTCTTGAAATCAATAACGCATGACCTATCATTCAACATCACCCCGGCCATGAAATCCCAGTCATCCAGCGGCCTTGTAGGATCCATGTGCGCGGAATGATGTTAGTATCTTTTTGCAATGTATAGACCGGGGCATATCCTGAAAGTAAGAGTTAGAGAAAGTATCTTTTAAAAGACGGTGGACTGGCGCGGCTGGCAATGTGCCTGCCTCTGGCAGACGGAAGCTAAAGATTTCTCCAGTAGCAATCATGCGAGAACGATTCACTAGCAATCCGCCCTGCTTCTCCATGATTTCAGCCACGACCTGCAACAGAATGTCAAACGTAGATGCTGTGGCAACTTGGTGCAGAGGACTAACTTTATGATGACTGATGATAATGATCTCCTCAGTTCTTGAACGAGAGAATCCTATCAATTTATCGCGCTATAGTAAGAAACGGACTGATAAACGAAAGAACATGGTTAACATTGGACTATAATGTCCGAGGGGGCAGGAAGTGTTCCCAGAAGGCTGCAGGTGAGAGGGTAAGGTGGGAGAGGAAGGCTACTCAGGCTCTCTGAGCTAGGAAAGTAAGCCTAACGAATCACTCCCACTAACCCAAGGCAAACCACAGTACCCAGGACAAGCTGCGTGTTGTCAGAAATGGGCAGGTTGAGCAGCTTCACTAGTCGGGAGGAACGCAAAGTCCTGTGGACTGTAAGAATGTGATTGAAAGTGCATTCAAGTTATGAGTTTTTTTCATGTACAACTATGGTAATCCTGAATGGTGGCACACGGAGCAGGAGACGGTTTATACACCCACTATAATACACGTTAGGGACGTCGGGTGAACCGGATTGTCGGTTTTGGATTGGGCAAGGGATTCGAGAGGAAGGAAAAAGAAGAACGTCAAGATATGAGAAAAAAGGAAAGCAAATGCACCATCCAGGATACACCGTAAACATGAACACAGCCGAATTAATCATCACGAGTCTATTGAACCGACTCGACCAGCCGCTCCCGTCCACCTGCTGATGTGTAAGTAAAACCCGCACCTAGCAATGCAACGAAAAGAGATGACTCACATGATACATCAAGCACATATTTGTAATTCCAAACCTCCCTAAAGCCCATCCTCCGCGTCAATTCCTACCATTCCTCCACTTCACCTTGACCCGGTTTACCAGCAAACGCTACATCTATCATCGCAGGGTTCACGATTTATTTATTTAAGGTCTGTGCTATGATGCCGTCGGGAGATGAAGGGTCCATGAGGAGAAACGTCTAGTTTTTGGGTGCGCGATGGTACGTGTCTGAGGGTGAGAAGAAGGGGGAGGCGTGCATCTAGCCACGGGTGTAGGGGATGGGTCTTGAGCTTGGAGCTCGAGTGCTGTTTGAGTCAGTGTGAGACGTAGATATAGTAGAGAGGGAGAAAGAGACGTGCATTTATCATTTGTCCCAGCTTCGACAACCTTGCTTCTCATGTCATGGGTGACGAAGACATTTGAGGGCTATGTTGAACACGACGGTAACTCGTCTTGTACGCCTTTCATCAACTCTAGGAGCTGGTATTAGTGGTGACTAATGAGTTATTGTGAACGTCTTCGCCTGCAGGGAGTGATTCGCTTCCAATGTGGAGAGGCCTTGAGGTGGTTGGTTTAGTGGGGGTGTAGTTGTGTTAGCTCAAGTGGTCACTGAGTGTAATCGGCATATCAACGGCATGTCACATTATGTAATATTGCAACCGATCTCGCAAATTTCCGACAAATTTATTGAGTTTAAACCACGCACCAGCCCCTCAGGCCAAGTACTGGTACTTTGCGCACACGCGTCACTCCTAAATTTAGGGAAACGCACGGGTATGGGTAACACCGCGATTCTATGCTAACGGGTTTGGCGGGTACGGGTACGGTGTAGGATATTCATACCCTTGAGCACACCCCGACCCTTTACTGCGGATTGGCGGTGTTTGGACGGGTATGACCTACCCTTCAGAGACTACTGATGACACTGCAGCAGATGCGGTCCGTGTGCAACATTTAATCATATGCTGACATTGACAACTATACAGAATGATGATGACGTTGGCGACTACTCACTTGGTTCTATGTCTCGCACTACTAGTAGCGAACTGGAGGAGTTCCTTCGACTACCGACTGTGAAGACCAAGGACCCACTTGCATGGTGGCAAGACAACTGCCATACTTATCCGACACTACATCGGATGGCACATTGGCACTAGACTATCTCTCCGTCCCAGGTATGCCACGCTTGAATCTTCTTTCAACCAATCAGTACTTATTATCTTGCTCAGCGACATCAACTGCGGTCGAACATGTCTTCTCACAGGCTCGGCAGCTCCTTCACTTTACTCGCAACCGACTCGCACCATCAACAATTCGCGCCTTTCTCTGCCTTGGAGCCTGGGGCAGAAGTGATCTTCTGGCGATGGAGGACCTTCTAGCCTCTGTAAGGAGTCAGAAACGGAAGCGAAGCGAAGTTGAGGGTGAGAAGGATGACGAGGAAAAATAGCAATACTTATTTTATTGTCCTAGTCATTAATACACTCTTCTTGTTAATGTACCCGCGGTGCTTACGGGTCGGTGTGTACCCTCACGGTGTTTACGAGTCGGTGTGTACCCGTACCCGTGGCGGGTGCGGTGTTGGCGGGTACGGGTACGGCGTTGAGTTTCCGACCCGCGGTGTTACCCGTGCGGAACCCTACTCCTAAACAGCTACCGCCGGAATAGAGTTCGCAGTGACTACTTCATAGGCTGGCATGATGTGAGTCTCATTCGGGATGCTCCTTTCCTTTGTTGGACACATCATTAGTACATGGCGATTCACAGTCTAAAGGCGCTGATACTTGATATATGGAAGTTGTTGCGCCGTCAAATTGCCACAGACACAGCAAAAATCCATTCTTCGTGCACCGCCCAACAACAGTGGCCATGACTGAATCAATCCCAAGAGCCAACATGACAACAGTTGTTACTTGTCAGCTGATTGTCACCTACACCATAAATCATGATTAAGGATCCCGCCATGAGGAAAGTCGGGGGAATAAGGCCTGTCACTGTCACATACAGGGAACATAGCTCTGAAATTTCAATAGGAGACGTAAGAGACTAACCTAGTTGGCTAATGCCATTTCAGGGCTTCAGGATGCAACATCATTCTGATCTTCACATCGAGCAACGCTCTTGCCTAGCACTGATGATCTGATCCAAAATTTCAGTAGTCGTCCAGCCTGAGGGGTCTCCCACGAAATTCCAGAGTCGTCTTTGCTGGTTCGAGTTCCCGTAAGTTCTGTTACTTTTCCACCGAAACTGAAGTTGCATCTCACAGGCCCTATATTATCTTCGACTTTGCTTGCGGTGGGAGTGACAGACAGCGTTTGCAATTTCGCATTACCATACTTGGCGCCTCTAGCGCTTACCAGGCACTATCTCTGATGATATCGAATAAATCTTTGCCTTTGGCTGTGCATGCACAGTATCGGTTACTAAATTAATACCAATGCCTTGTCTATCATCGTATTTAAGTAATGCCCGCAGGTGTATCGCTCCATTCAGGACTTGCGGGCAAGTACCACGAGGCGCATACTGATATGTCTTCCCTATCGATCTCAGACCTGACGAAGTTGCAGACGGTCAAGGTGAGTAAATGGTGACTTCCCTCTGATAAACTCAAGGCTAACATTATGTCCGGTTTAGTACGCCAATTGTGAGTGTCCGCCGATCGTCTGAAAACTGGACAGCGGCATTGACTGTTGTTTTTAGTGGGCAGTCTTGCAATCCTCGTGAGTATCAAACAAATTTCTTGTATTTCTACCTCAAATCTCTTTCGACGTTGCAGGTATTTGATTTTTGCATCACGTTTTCCGAAGAGGTCGAGGAAATATCTGTCTGTTCGCAAGTATTATTCTAACCACTCCCACAGGTGCGATGGACTTGGTTCAGACCATGGGATGTAATTCGTGTCATATTTGTCATTTCTCGATATTTACCTTTCGCGGGTGTTGGGATGACTGCGTATGGCGAGTGATCCACTCCAATTCTCCTTGTATTGTGTGTTGCTAATGGGCATATCTTAGACGCATTGCGTATCAGCGATAAGGTAATCTTGGATGGCGAATAGTTTCAATGCTAAGCTGATTGCACGAGAAAAGTGTGCCTCTACTTTGGAAGGAAACAGTAAGTCGACCTGCCAAACGGTTCATTTTCATGCAACTTAAACAATGCGGATGTCAGTCATTCATATCATAGGTATCGTTGCTGCGGAAGGTGCGCGTTTCATATCATGTTAAGAGCGCAATGAATCTCACTTTTTTGGCAGCATTGCTGATTATTCGGACCTGGGCATTCTGGCAAAAGAGTAAAAGATTGCTGATCGGATTATTGGTCTATAGCGTGGTGCGTGTTTTTCAGAGGAGGGATGATCGCATAGAGTTTGATTATTGTATAGTTGACGATTGTCGCCGTCCTTGCTGTAGACCTCAGTCCTACAGTGTTAATTCCAGGAGGCGAGTTCGTTGGTGTTCACAAACGAAAGTAATTCTAACTTGACTGTCAGAGGAACCCCCCCTAGGAACTTGTTACTTCGAGAGCACACGCAACGGTGCGGTCGCATACATGTTCTTGGCGATGTTCGAAAGCGGTCAGCGATTATTCACAACCTATTTGCCTTCTTACTCATAATAACATGGCAGTGATACTGACCCTTACTGTATATAAGAGGGTCCACGATTATAAAAACTTCGAGAGTGGAATTGTGGTAACCCTGTACCACGACGGTATGGTTTACATGTTGTGCATCCTCGGTGCGTGGAAATAGTTTTCTCAAGGTATTATTGAGTAACGCATTTGACAAAGGCATCACACTCGCCAATGTCATCATCGGAGCTGCACTTCCAGTACGCGTCTGGTCTGTTAAACCCTACGATTCGCTAACTTTCCGTCTTTTCTGCAGAGCGCCTATAGCAATATGCTTGACACGTACGTCACCGGCTGCACTCTGACCATTAGTTGATCTGGAATCCACTGCACTAGGCTACAGCTGGTCATTCACAGCGTTCTGGCATCACGAATTTTATTCCGTCTTCGACATACCAACGAACGTGTTCACGAACCGTCCATGTCAGTAACGACGATGGAATCCGCACATTATTTGCGACCTCCGTCAATGTCGATGAGTGGGACGGCTACTACCAGTCAAGTTTGAAGAAACTTAGGTGTGCGGAACCATCAGCCTCTGTTAAAGTAGGACATTTTTGCTCTTATCTAATGTACAACTCAATTGTGATATCATGAGCCAATGATACTGCGAGACCTTAGGACTGAGGGGATGAACGAAATGGTAATTCGTTCCCTTGTTTCCTCCGAGCCTGCTTGCGGTGTCTATTCTCATGCGACGGAAAGTAAGCCTAACGAATCGCTCCCACTAACCCAGGGCAAACCACAGTACCCAGGACGAGCTGCGTGTTGTTAGAAATGGGCAGGTTGAGTAGCTTGACATTCATTCAGGATCGGGAGGAACCCAAAATCATGTAGATTGTAAGAATGTAATTGAAAGCGCATTCAAGTTATGGGTTTTTTTTCGAATAAAACTATAGTAGTGTCCCTGGATGATGGCACCTGGAGCAGGAGACGGTTTATACACCCATTATAATACACGTTAGGGACGTTTATACTAGAAGTGAAAGTCGATGACGAACCCCGCAGTGCCGATGGGAGGGATCCAGACCACCGAAGTCGCTTGAATTTATCTGGCAAGCGTATCAAAATTCTCCCAAGGCGATCATGATATTTTACAACCTATCACGATTCGCCAGCATGACCAGCCTCCAGCTGAATTGTCAATGATCGATCATGAATTATGTGCGTGATCCATTAGGTAGGCGACTCACCTATGTTGGTTACGAGGGTCGACTTCCGAGTCCCCGAGTCCGACGCCTGTCACGGTAGTGTTCGCCTGCTGAGAAGCCTATCGACTCGCCAAGGCCCTCGGGCCTGTTCAAAACGTTCAAGTCTTGGTTCTCTTTTGAGTGTTCAAACGGTTGAAGAAACTTTACACACCGTATGAGCCATTCAGGCCCAGGGCCCGGGTGTCGGAGACTCGGAGTTCCGGTGAACTCCGAGTCCTTCCCTCCCTGAGCCGATTCCCGAAGTTCCTATAGTGACTCTGTCCTGCGGACTCGGACGTCGTCCTCGAGTAAGGAGTCTTACCCGTCAATCGAAAGGCTTGAAAGTCTGAATTCAAATGCTATGTGATGCATTTAACATATCACTCAGCTTATATACTAATGTCAAAATTAGGAACATCTGCAATTCCTTTTCGCTTCTTGCCTACAACTTCTTTGTAAAGCAAGTTTTGAATGAGCCCGCCTCAAATGGAAATCCGCTAGATCGCTGCTCTCTACCTCTTTCACTAGAATAGTACTGGCGTCCATTGACTACCGAGGATCTTGGTGAGGGCGTATCATCAGCTTAGCTCAAATCACTGCAGCCTCTCGACGTACGGCCCTTCCAACCGTCAGTTGCTTCTTCAAGTTGGTTCTGGTACTTCCCTCAATTTCAGCAGCTCGGAATATGAAGATGTTAACGCTATGGCACTCGGTCTTCGCAGACTGCTGACACACGAAGACAGAAACTTGCGTATTCCAGTTCTGCTGAGCTCTTTTGTATTGGCAAGATGGTTGCACCTCAGGCAGTACATTTGGCGTCTAGGGAAGCCGTCAACAGCGTGGGCAACCAGAAGGGTTTGTTTCTGCGTACGTTTCTTGACCTTCTGGCAAGAGAATGGTGACCGTCCCATGTCCAATCACTCGATTCCTTTAGGATCACGCCCATATCTGGCGCCTCCATCCAACCTCGCAGGCTATTATTTATACATACACTACATTCAGAATTCGCTCCTTTAGCTGCAAGTTCCGTCTGAAAGCGCGAGTTGGTCACTGGGACATAGTACTTTTACTTGCCCGTGCTGAAGCTACCAAACCTATGATCGGGACGTTTTTGATTATGGACATAGGTGTCTAACTTATCATCCTTGTTTTTTCACATAGATATGATTAGTATTATCTTGAAGACAGACGGACGTCCCCGTTCTGGATGTGCAGAGGCGCATAACATTTCTGTGAGTCGCCCCATATGCATTCTCCTGCTTTGTTCTGACTTACCTTCACCATGTCTATCCCTTCCTCCCGCTCCTTCGATTCATCCATTAATTACACGTGGCTAGCAAATATCCACAGTATCTTGAGGTACTTATAGAAGCACACGAAGGGCTACACGCTGAGTAAGTGGTCTATGTGTGCCCCAGTGCTACTTACTCTCACGGAGACAGGTTGAAATTGACCTAGGGAGCTCCGTGCGCATTTATCTTTCCTGGGGACATACAGTGTAAATGACTGAAGGGTACGTATCGTCTCTCCCTTACTTTTAGAGAACCAGTTCATACGCCATTCTATTGCCGTCCTGTTCAAATCAATTTCTCAGGAATACATATTCGCTCAATTTGATTAGGCGGTCTTCACATAGATCTTGCTCGCAGTGCAGAGAACCTAAAATTCTTTTATCAGCAAGAGCTTTGATAAATCATATTTCATTCACCTCGCCAGGGTACACGTTATCGCAGTTGCTGTTCACGTTCGGGTTGTTCGCGAGCAAAGTGCTGATCGGGATGCCAGCCGCATCGGCAACGCTTTGGCACGTGTCGCCCGCCTCCATAACATGGGTAACATCACAATCCTGGCCGCTGAGTCCAAGGCATATGATCTATGACGATGAGTTCAAGTCTTACTCAAACGTCAAAATGCCTTACTTGTCCGATAAACAAATTATCACAACCGGGGTCAATGGTTCCATCGTTGACTGCCGCTAGCTGGTATCTGCGGCATACATTCGATGAGCAAGTGAATGGAAGGCACCTGGTTGTACGTACGTTGAAACGCTCTGCGCTGCGGAGATTCCGTCACATGTATCCATAGCTCGAACAGTTACATTACGGTCGCAATCTTTGGGGAGGATACCTAGACGTTTTGCTGTTATAAATGTGGGCATAATCGAAACTCGAAGGATTACTGACTCTGGGCAGACACAACTGAGGCAATGGCAGCGAGCGCAACGAGGCTGGCGGTGAAGAATGAAGCGTGCATATTGTTCAGATGAGGAGATTCCAAAACAGGCGAGTAATGTCTGATGCCTTCAAGCCGACTTTTCCAGCTGCCTTTATACACTTGAAGGACAAACACCGGTCAGCGAGTCTGACGGCCAGCATTTGCCGTTTTTTGACTCGTCACGACTTGGCATCCTTGGACTGTGAGTAAATGGACACCATCATATGGCACGCGCGGCATTCACGGAGGAATATGAGTCTGATCTGACGTGTTCAATAGACTTGGTGAAAATTTACTCGTGTAGCTTATATGACACGTCGTATCACCCCTACCCGGTAGATCTAATTTAAAAGTGGACAGCCTTGGGGTGATCCGGGGATGAATGCTGTGGCCCAGGGCCCTCCCGAGGTGGACAACGGAGAGGGCTGGAAAAAAATGAAATCAGTACCACTAGTACAGGAGAAGGAACTGGAAAGTCTTTATAGAGCTATGTAGACTATGTATACAAGATGTCTAATAGAGCCATCGATCGAGTCGCCTCGTACCCATCCATCGTATGCACTCAATAAGAACTTGCTGTGACATGTGACAAGAGAGATGTGAATTACCGTATTAGTATGTGCTTCTTTCTTTTCGATCTTTATCTAAATGCATCAATGCGCATCACAACGTTTTCACATCGACCAACTTCACAAACACGCAAACCTCGTATAGCAACACTACGTCATCGATTCATCTTCCGACTCGGACTCGGACTCGGAGCTCTACTATCCACCTTGCTTAGAGTTGCTTTGACAACCAACTTAAGGGACTGCAGTAATTCCCAGTAGCCGCTGATGGGGATCCCCTTCCAGATAGCGGTTCTCGGCTTCTGCCACAGTCTCAATTTCAGCGTGCGTTTTCACTCTGTGCTTCTCCTGCTCACAAAAACATCTTTAGCTAGGGTGTCATCTTCATGAAACCTCCTCTCAAATTCTGTTGACCACATACCACACGAATTACACGCTAGACCAGTGTGATAAGGGATGTCATTTTCTTTCGCTTTATTTACTATTGGCTGATCGAGTTTTTTTTTTCAGAAGTTATATCTCAATCAGATACTCCAGTTTGCTCATCCGTTTCTAGTATTTCCCTAACATATATGACAGACGGCCGCCCTTTCATCGCGTATCCTTCACCTAGGGCAGGATAATGCCTTGAGATCCTTCCCTGTGAAAGATGCAAATCACTGGACATTCCATTATCGTGCATTCAGTCTTATATTTTGCAGTATTTAACTATTCAAGCATATGTCAAAAAATCAGCCACCACTTGAAAGTATCTCGCCTGGTCCTCCTCCTCCAAAAATGGCGCGTGGCGCTGCGAAAACTGCGCCCACTTCACATGCGGGATTTTCTGGAAGAAAGGACTCACGCAGACGTCCTGCGCTTCGTCCATCACACCATTGGTGAGCAGAGTAGGAGCTGTGATTGTGTGGATCTGATCTAGACACGACCACGACTTCAGCGTTCCCGTAATCGTGAACTCTGACGGTCCAGCCCTGGAATCCATGATCAGTACATATCAGAAAGGTCCGTCAAGATATCACCTACATCGTATGATACACGGTGGGATGTTGCATCATGGCCGCAAAGGACGTCTCCATCACCTTTGGCCAGGGGCTCTTGCAAACGTGCTTTTCAACGAAGATCCCTACCATTTTTTCATATTCAGGACTATCCGTTGTCCCCTCTTTTTCGTGCCTCTCAATCATCTCCCTCACATCTGCTGGCAGCGCGTTCAGCAGCTGGTGGGTGCTCTGTTCCCACAGTGCCATGGACGGCGCTCCGCTGGTGATGACGAGGTGTTTGAGACCCACAGGATGTCTGTGGCTAGCGTAGTGCGCCCCTAGCATCCCTCTCCAGGAGTGACCTAGAAGAGCGAAGCCATTCTGGACACCAAGGTGGGTAACAAGGTTGTCCAGCTCATCCATGAAGAGATCGACAGTCCAAAACTCTTTTGGCTTGTCCGCCACACCTTCAAAAAAGGACTTTCCGATGCCGATCTGGTCGTAAAAGACGACAGGGATGTTGCATTTGTTGTGAATTTCGGCGAGAGGTGTCATATACTCATGCGACATACCGGGGCCGCCGTGCAGCACGATCAGAGGGTGGGCACCCGAAGTGAGATCGCCGACGATTTTGTACCAAGTCTGGTACGTGTCGTCTCCGACTTTGAAATCTACTTTGCCTGTAACTTCAGTCATTGGAAGTCGGACGTATGGGGCGTGTTTCGAGAGCGAGCTAGCAACGAGCAGGACGCAACCTTTTATGTATACATGAAGGGTGTTTTAACGTTTAAACAGGACTATTTCGGTTATTTGTCTATCGCCCGGAATGAAACGGCGGTGTTTGGGAAGTTGATCATATCAGTCGTGCTAGCGCTGTGCATGATTCTTCGAGGAAGCAATACTTGATTTCGCAATTGGTCTTAACACCCGAATAAATCAGCATGCAAGAGAAGCTTGAAACTGTGGACTAGGATGTTTCATGGAGGTCGGTATGGTGTTTGGATGAAATAGGTTTGATGGCCATGCACATCGTGATGTGAGCGCAGAGTTACAATATATATGTAGCATATGGTATTGCTAGCCAATCAAATCGTTCATCTTTCCGCAGCGATTTGAGCAGTTCCCGCTACCTTTTCTTCTCAATAGTTCGGTTTGAACCTTGTCTCCATGATGATTCCATCGATTGCACTGATGGCAACACCACTCCGAGCAAGGACATGCCATCACTTTCGGGTTAACTTGAGCGAAATCTGTTTAATGCAGTTGCTGCAATAGTGAAGTACTTCGACTGAAATAGTCAGCGATAAGTTCGCAAGTTGGATTGGAACCAGTCAACAATATCTGCATGATCCGGGCTGATCAGGCGGGGCCCAAGAGGTGAATTGGGACGTCATATAATCGTACTCGCTGGAGCCTCGAGCGGTCAACCATGTCTGACTGTATGAGTTGTTCTGTCAACACATATTTTTTATGAACGAAGTTGCATTCTACATCTGAATAGAGAGTGCGGTCCGATAGCCATGGATCATGGTGATTTGTCTAGCTCAGCCGCTCACCTGTCATGTTGACTCATGAGAAAGAAACAACCTTACCCTGGATTGAGGACAGTGGTACGCCTCACATCAGGATTCAGGGCATTCGCACACCGATCTGGACTACTAGTACAATATTATTCTCCGACTGCAAGCTAAATATCAACACTTCAAAACACAATTTGCTGCGGTACCGGGTATATAAACATAGCACAATCACGTGCTGATTGCGACAGGACAAGTTTGACCGTGATGGGTCCGCCGGACAATTGTGCAATCAGTCCATATGCGAGATCCGTGAGGCGCTCTAACTTGACTGGGGTAAAGTATTTTAGGGCTATGGCACATTCAGCTTTTTGATCAGGTGGTCTTCACATAGATCGTTTTCGCAGTGCAGAGAACCTGAAATTCTTTCATCAGTAACGGCCTCGATAAATCACATTTCATTCACCTCCCCAGTATACTTGCTACAGTCGGAGCCTAAGTTCGGGTTGTTCGCGAGCAACGTCTTTTCCGTAATACCAGCCGCTTTGGCAATGTCATGGCACGTTTCGCCGCCCTTCAAAACCTGGGTAACCTTGCAATCCTGGCCTTTGATTCCAAGGCATAAAACCTAGGACGATGAGTTCAGGTGTTTTTCAAACGTCAAAATATCTTACTTCTCCGATAGCCAAATTATCGCATCCGCGGTCAATGACTTTGCTGTTGACTGCCGCCAGCTGGTATCTGTCGCGTACATTCGATGAAAAAGTGAACGGGCTGCGGAGATTTTGTCACATGTATCTCCAGCACGAACAGTTACACTACGGTCACAATTCTCGGGAAGGAGACCTAAACATATCATAAATGTTGGCATAATTGAATCTTGAAGTATCACTGACTCTGAGCAGAAACAACTAAGGCAATGGCAGCAAGCACGACGAGTCTGGCGGCGAAGAATGAAGCGTGCATGCTGTTCAGATGAGGAGGTTCAAAACCAGGCGAGTGGTGTTTGATGCCTTTATGCCAACTTTTAAGCTGTCTTTATACACTTGGAGGACGAATATTGGTCGGCGAGTCTGACGGCCAGCGTTCAAGTTTCCCGTTCTTTCGAGTTGTCGTGGCTCAACTGTGAGTAAATGGACACGATAATACGGCACGCGTGACATCAACGGAGGAATGAGTCTGGCCTTCGTGAGCCCAATGACACGTCATGGCAAAATCAAATAAATGTAAATGTGCTACAATGTGCCACCTGGGTAGGCAAAACATTGTACAAAGTGCGGCATTTCTCCAACTTGAATGTAGTTGTCATCTGCGGTAAATCATTTCTTGAACTTTCTGTTTTGCGACTTGCTGTCTCCTGTAAAGGGCCGTCTGCGGCTTGGCTACCGCCAGCACCATCTTACTTTGGGCAGCTGACAGTCGGTTTTCTTGCTTCGTCATCTTCCATCGTTTCCGTTGCTCCACCTTCACCTTGTCGTAGGCGAGTATTCATAATCGATTATGATATTCAGCAATTCAAAAACTAGTTTATGTGGTCCCGTACAAGAGAACTCGTTTGTCGCTAGTATAGGGGGAAGAACTACTTGGGGTTAGTTCTGTCGGTTACAACCGGCAGAATTTCGGCTATGTTACAGTAGATGGATATCAATGTTGCCTCGTCCCATGCATCCGTCATCCTCGCCAATATTGTAATCAACTGCCTGGACCCCATCTAGAATAGTCTGCGGTATCATTCCTCGTCCAACCTGATCCAACTCGTCAGAATCAAAACCAAAAGTGTATCGTGTCACATAGCACGTGCTGATAGTCACTTCGCGTTCGTCACAAAGGAAGGCGCAACTTTGTTTGAGCCACTAATCATCATGTATATTAATATCGTTGGTCTCTGCGCTTGACAGAGACCTTTTGTATCAACATGGCTCCGAAATACCCTAAAATTTCAGGTACGTTCTCTCTCTTATTGCGTCAGGTTCACAAATGACATGATTGCAGGTTATGAGCTCATTCAACAAATCGGTGGAGGTACCTTCTCAACCGTGTTCAGAGCCGTCAATATAGAGAGCCATCAAGTGGCAGCATGCAAAGTGATATTTATTAAGGAGCAGACTACCGAGAAGGAACGCCAGGTTGTCGAAAAGGAGATGAAGATTCATAAGCAGCTCAAGCACCAGCATGTCCTGGAGTTTCTACATGCTGCCGTGGTGGAGCGCAAATATAAAGATTGCTATGTCCCTGGAATGTACATGCTACTAGAGCTTGCTGCAGGAGGAGACCTCTTCGATAAGATCGGTGCGTTTCGTTGACCGATAATGTATCCAATCATTAACTCATGACTCATCAGCGCCGGATGTTGGGATTGGAGAGGATGTGGCACACTACTATTTCGGCCAGCTACTGGCAGGGATGGTGAGATACCAACACTGATCATCCACATTCAAGTGAGACGAAACATTTTCGAATCATAGGACTTTATTCATCGCGAAGGAGTTTGCCACCGTGATCTGAAACCGGAAAATATCTTGCTTGATGCAGCTGGTACCCTCAAGATATCAGACTTTGGCCTCGCAGCAATCTTTAAACTCAAGGAAAGCGGCAAGACAAGACAATTGAACGGATTGTGCGGCAGCTTGCCGTACATGGCCCCGGAAGTGCGTCATATTTACACATTTTCGGATAGCGCTCACAATGTGATTCCAGGTTCACTACCAAATACCGTATGAAGCAGAGCCCATTGATGCTTGGGGGATTGGTATCATTCTTTTCACACTTCTCGTAGGAAGTCCGTCAAAACTCCAATCATTTTCATAAACTCTGAGATTAACGTCCCTGCCAGACACTCCTTGGGATCAATCCACTGCACAATCGTCAGAGTTTTGTCAGTATATCACGGGCGAGTTATTCGACGAGCGCCCTTGGAATCGTTTAGAAAACGAAGCCCTGTGTAAGCAAGATCATGCGCTTTCGTGATCAAGCGCGCTGATATGCCCACCAGCACTTATCTGTGGTCTGCTAACCATCGAGCCAGAAGGCCGTATGACACTCGCCGAAGTATTCGCTCACCCGTGGTGTAGAAGACCAAGTCAAATTGCGAAGCAAGGGGTTGTCGCGCTCGCAGACCACTTGACTGAGTCTTTGAGGGCGAACGGTGATCTGAACTATGCGATGCCGGATATTGCGACCTCTACGTACGTTTCCAGGATTATCACCATGAGGCCAATATTCAGTGTCATATGTAGCGAAACTCGCAAAGATAAAGATGGAGACGAGATCATGCTCTCTGCAACTCATCAATCCCAGTTCACCCAATCACTTCTATTATTCGTATGTCACCCATGGACGCATCTCAGTTCCATTTTGAACCCGTTGTTTTCTTCAGTCACAGACACAGTCAGGTCGCAGATATACACCTAGCCTTACTCGCTTCTATACTTCTCTTGGGCCAGGGATCATGATGCAACTCATAAAGGAATCCTTGACTGCCCTCGGTGTCAAACACAAAGACGGTCCTACCGGTGAGGATGAACGAGGGGAGATCCTTCGGTTGCGCGTAGGCGGCTATGATAAGCGGAATATCGCATTCAAAGGCTGGGTCGAGCTCGAGAACTTCTCCTACGCTGAAACTGACGGAAGCTTCTGCTTGATGACTCGTGACCTCGTAGGTCTCGTTTTCATTCTTGGTTTCTGAATGTAAGCTCATGGAGCCACAGGGGAATCCTATCTCGTGGCGCCAGTTGTGGAAATCACTGATTTTGTCACCAGCCGTGGATCCTCATGTGCTCCGCAAATGACCACATCAACACTGATATGACACTCAACACTCTTTTGTTAGCCTACATGCTGTTTGTTTTTGGATATCTTCACAAGCTTCCCTCTTGCTGCCTTGTACGCGATCTGATTGAACATTTCCGTATGCCATACACTGCTACACCAAGAGACGATCTGTTTGGTTGAAATTCGTGGTTTACTTTCCTAGAGTCCCATTGCAATTCAATTGTAGTTCGTCGATTCAAGCCTTGTTGTCTCTTTAGCGTCTCAATACAACCGAATGTGCTTTATATTGCGTTCTGGCAGGTGATGTTTGTTCCAATGCCCTGGGTGGAACATCAATATAAACAATCTTGGGATCTGGACGGTTTGTACGTTCAGCGTGCAAATAGATCAACGATCAGAATGTCGTATCCAGCAACTGCAGCAGATATCAAAGAAACTGGCACCCTATATGTATCGCGCATTGTGTTGAAGTACTAATGCACATGCCTGAATTCTTCGAGACGAGTCGAGGGCGGCGTTCAAGTATATGATAACCACCTTTCACAGATGACCCGGTACGACGGCGTTTGTAGGGTGGTTCCACAGTTGGACTTCTCAAGCTGGTGCGACTTCAGGATAATTCTTCATCATGCGCTGCCTGATATCCGGTTCCGCCGCGTCGCAATCTTATTCGTTAACTTAATACCGCACGGCCGGGTAAGTGGCTGCACCCCAGACACATACTCCATATCATCCGGCGCCTTCGTAGGATAGAGATGTCCTGAGCTGAACAATTAGCGTAAACTTCAAGAATAGAACCGACAATTATGCCTACCAGGACCCAATGGCCTCCATCTCATGCTATCCTCAGAGATGACGACCTCTAGTCCAACGAGGAAATTAGTTGGCCAAAAAAACGTCGGTGCTTTAGCGGATGCATCATTGAATCGCAGTGAAGCCTGTTACGTCGAAACTTTTGAAAGTAAAATATCTCAATCAATATAGTACAGTCCAGCATCACCTCGACCATTCGAGGAAAGCCGCCTCGCTTGGGACATCTTATTCCCCCACGACAACAAAATAATTGACCCCAACTAGCTTCAGCCCATGCTTGTCAGCAAACCTCGCTGCATTCCAGTTCTTTCTGTCTACAGGCTCGTTCTTGCGTTCCGGGGCATCGGCAGGGATCGAAAAGTCCGCACTAGGCTCCTGGTATAACAATAGTACTGTTGGAGCTATCATCAACACATATAGCAACCATAACAGAATTTGAATCACCATAACGATGCTTGCCAGTTCCCGGGGGAGGGGTGGGAGGATAATAGGGCGTCACAGCGGGTTTGGTGAGCTGTGCATCAAGATTGTCTGTCTCAATGGCCGACGTCGGAGGAGCTTTCACGCCAGTGACCTACACATGAAATTAATTAAACAGTTTGCAGTATATGATGATAATAACCACCCAGTGCCGCCACTCTCTGAATTTGGGGTTTTCCTTGGATGGTGCGTCTGGGTCTGTCATGACGAGCGTATAGGTGGGTTCATCGGTCTGATCTGGCACCTGCATTGGAGTGAACGCAACAGTTGGTTCGTCAGCGGTGTCCGTTTTTGTGAGTGTGTTCCCAAGAAGAGCCTCTTGGCTAGTGGGGAAGGTCACGACGAGCAGAGCCTTGGGATGGAAAGGAGGGTCAACAGGAATAACGTCTGGAATGATACCATTCTCCTTGAGATCTTCCCTAACAGCATTGAGTGGATCGAGCATCATTGTGGGCTGAAGTCGAGGGTTTTGACGATGATGAGGCATAGTCCAAAGGAGACAAGTAAAGATCAAAACTGAAGTCGTCATTGGAGAAAGGGGTGCTTATGTAATATTCCGTGCGCGGGCTTGCCGGCATTCTGAGAGCCTGTAAGATAAAGCAGAAAACTGTGCTAGAGAACATCGAATGGTGCCCGTAACACTACATGACTGTCTCATTCGCATGTCGAATTCAAGAACTGCAACAAGTTTTGCCTATTGGCGTCCATCTCGAGATCTCTGGCATCCTTATGAACTTTCAACTTGATCTGAGATAATTATATGAGAGTCTGAGGCCCGGATCTGGACAAAGAAAACTGACCTTCTTGCCCGTTAGAACGCTGCGCCTTTCATCTTTGTCCTTTCCATTATCCCTGTCCTTATGTTTCTTGTACTTCTTGTCTCGATCTTTCTCTCGATGCTTTGACTTGGACTTACGAACATCGCGACTATCCGAACCAGAACGAGATCGGTGACTTGGGGACTTCCCCCGCAACCTATGCCGACTACTGCCACCACGTTCCTTAGATGATATAGATGCAGCAGAGTTTGCCGAAGGTGAGGGAGATCGGCGTCGATGTTCAGCAGTCTACAATGGGTTTATGCACACATCTTCAAAGGTCAATGGCAAATCAGCAAAAAATGAGGCAACAACGTACGACACTGCGACTTCTGATTCGTCCACGACTCTCGGATGGCTCGTGGTATTTGTCTCGGTCCTATAATAAGGTTAAAACAACATCAGAAAAAGACAGGAAGTGTCTCACAATGTGATCATCCTTTCCCCTGCCTCTCGTATCGTCATGATGCTTGTGACTGTGTGAGCGGTGTGGACTCCGGGACCTTGAACGTTTAGTGCGACGAGACCTTCTGTCTTCTTTCTCGTCATGATAGCTGCGTCTTTCAGGTGACTTTGAACGACTCCATCCTCTATCTCCTCCTGTTCGGAGAATGCGTATCACGACATGTTATAAATATGAGCATGAGTGAATGTGTTGTCGCCCCATTACCAGCACAGCCGACGTAGTGCGTGGTAATCAACATTGACACAGAAGGTCAGTCGAGAATCTCTGAGGAGTAACGGAGACCATTTACCATTTCGTCTATGGCAATCTCTTGAGCGGTGCTCTCTCCGTTCACCGTGTCTTCTCTCGCTCATGAGGGTTGTTGTAGACGACCGCGTGGAGAAATCATAATTCATTGTTTGGCATTACTTGCTTATTAAGTGTTTGGAAAAGTGTATCACGGGCACTTGATGATCACGCCATCCGCTATACATGTACTAGGCCGGGCGTAATCCTGTTATTTACAGCCCCCATGATTGAGGCATACCTGCTTCAGCCTTATGGTACCCGTACGTTCAAGTCTTCTTCTACCAAATCAAACATTGAGCATAACCCTAGTACCACAAATGGACTTTTGAGAGTTCAAGCTCAATCATCAGCAAAACCGCCCGGGTCTTACGAGGCCTAACAAGGCCATACGAGGTGGCTGTAGGCCTGGCCGATTGTACGAGGCTCGCAGCGCCATGAGCGGAAATACTCCGGTCGAGAAATGCAACGTGAGGCTCGTACGAAGGAGAGGCTATTATAGACGTGCAAGGCTTGCAAGGGTTATCACGGCTTGAGAGGCTCATCAAGACTTGAGGTGCATGCATGGGCTCACACGGTCACACGAGCCAGGTAGTATAGTGGAAGGCCACGCAGGCCAATCTATTAGCTCCAGCATAGTAATACTAAAATACAACGAAGTATGTTAAACGACGAGTGCGAGCAAAATGATAGAGCATAGTAAGTGCGCAAAGGAAGACAGCAGGTTGGACAATGAATCCGCGAAGACAGATGGGTGACTAGAAGCCATTCGTCCGTTTCTTGTGGCGAGGAGGGTTTCGTTTGGTAGCTTCGGTAGGAGAGGTCTTCTTCCCTTTTTTCTTCGATGCGACTGGTGCGTCGGGAGTGATGTCTTCATCCTCGATGGATGGCGGATTAGCCGGGGTGAGTTTTATCTTCAAGCTGAGCTTTGTTGCAGCAGGCTGAGGGGAGGAAGGGACAACGGGGCGAGGTGCTACTTTCTTTGCCTGTTTCGTAGGCTTCGGTGGTGGCGGAGGCGAGGGCTCGTCATCTTCATCCTCGGTAAGTGGGGGTAGAGGAGAGTCAGATTGAATCTTCTTTGCTGGAGGTGGGGAGGACAACTGTGCAGGTTCCTCGTCATCCTCGACGAGTGCGGGTCGAGGGCGCTTGGCAGTTTGAGAGTGGGGTTGAGTCTTCTTCGCAGGGGGTGTAGAAGGTGACAGTGCACGATACTCAAGATCCTCGTCAGATTCGGGGAGTCGATGGTGCTCAGTTCGAATCTTCTTTGATGCTGGGCATGTCGAAGGTGGTACCACAGGTACAGGATCCTCGTCACTGGACTCTTCAAGTTGAGCTGCTGGTTGAGGTCGAGGCCGAGGCTTTGGTTTCACAGGTCGAGGGAGCGGAGCAGTGGAAGTTTTTTCGACAGGAGGACACTGAGGCTCGTGATTGTCGAACAATGCTGCAGCTGCTGGCCGTTTTGCTATTTCGTGTAAGTATGAGATTTTCAATGTAGCACATACGCACCATTACTGTGAGCCTTGTTCTGTAGTGGCGCAGCACCACGTCAAGCCAAACACTGAGCCTTGATCTCGGCGATGTCGTTTTCTTGATCCGAGTCATCATCTGAGTCGGACGGTTTCTTGATGAATTTGGCCTGATGAACACCTGATCCAACGCGGCTACAATTCCGCAATCAGTAATGATGACTCTGATAAGTTTGAACATACGCGTTCCACCACAAGATGGTGTCTTGAACCCATGGGTCCTCGTCATCATCAAGCATGTCGATGATGGCCCAAAACAACTCCTCGAGATTCATTGTGCCGATTTCGTTCGTCCAAGTCTGCGCATGACTAAGAGTGAAGTATGTCTGACAGATAATAGCAGTGAGAGCTGATCTTGAAGCAAGAATTAAGAACTTACAATGATGTGAACGATGGCAATAATATTTTTGGTGACGGATGTCAACCCAAACACACGATTTCTTGCCATCTTCGAGGCCTTGCTAGTGGTAGACTCAGCCATTGCAGCTGATGGGCCAATATACAAGTGCGTGTAGAACTGTGGAAAATATGAGTGAGATATAGCGTGAAACTGAACTGCAGGACTCACACGTGCAACAACATGGTTTCTAAACATACCTTTGGTTTTGTCCTGCGAATCATAGACGCCGTCTTCATAGAACCCCGTCGGCCAATTCATTGCGGTCATTTTGAGCTTTCCTGACTGTAATTTCTCCATTCCTCTGTCAAAATGTAGTATGTCAGTCGCTATCTTGCTACCAATGAGCAATATCTCACTCATTAGGGTCACGATCAAACACATCTAGCTTCTTTCGAGGGCAAAGCCACCGGGCAAGCTGGGGATGAGTAATCCCTCACATCGACTTATCTTCGACTTCAGGTATTGGAGGATCGAGGGCGTCCACTTTGCTGTGCATGTTCAGAGGCACATACTTGAGTCCTTTGTGTTTGATAGAGCTAAATGCCATTGATCGCGCGTCACTCATCCCCTTGGTGATCTAGATAACATCAGATCATGTCAGGACTTTCAAAATAGTGCATATACTCACCGCAGAGATGATTTTCGACAGTTTGTCACTGGAAATTGTGTCGAGCTCGTCACGGAGGCTTGGTATGATGTTGAGGATCCCTTCGTACAGGTGGAGATGGCGTCTCTTCATTTCTTCAGTTCTATAATCAACTGTGTCAGTATGATAAGCATGAGGAAAAGCTCAACTATCAAATCACAGGTCATCATTGATTTTACCTCCACGGTCATGTTGAAGACCACTATGAAAAGCAACAGAGGGTAGGGCAAAGAGATCGAGAACACACGAGACTTTTCGTCCTGCATTCCGGTATATCTCCATTGGATCTGACTTCACCTTCCCGTTTTCTAGTCTTTTCATGGTCAGTGCAGCATGTTCAACAAGTCTCATGATGTACCGTACCTTTTCATCTTCTTCATCTTGTGGACACTAACTGCTTGAAGTAGCTCATCAGTGTTGTTCTTTTTGTTCTTGTGCTTCGGCGATGGGGGCAGAGTGTCAAAGTCCAAGTCAGATGACATGGTGATGACGATAGTGGGACGGAACAAGGGATGATAGACAAATTGGGGACAAAGTACGACTCTACGAGGGGCAAGGAACATTAATTAGGATGAGATACAACAGAGCCAAACAACCTGATACGGACTCCTCCACACGAAATCATCTGAAGTCCTCCGCTTTGCAGTGAAAACACTCAACTCCGAACTTGTACCAGCCTATGCTGCATCTCTATGCAGTTTTTCTTCTTTTTCTTCTCGGAATCATGGTCCAATGTCCTAATTGTGACACCAAAGTCTCTGAACGCGGCCTTTCAATTCACCTGACTCGCTGGTGTAAATCTCGAGGATCAGTTACAGCTGATGTTCTTGAGAGACGTTGTGAACAACAACCTTCTTCCCCAACTGTTAGCAATGAAAGATGAGACCCTGAGGGCCACAACTCTGCTCAGACTGGAGTCGAAAACAATGTAAGTTTCAATTGTTATATTGAGGTTTATCTAATTCTACAGTTCAAGTATAACGATTCATCGGATGTTCAGATGGAGTACCGACCTTCTGGACTACCATCACGGACAAGGCGTCTCCCTGCACGCTATCGTGACGAACTCCCATCCAATCCTATTCCCATACCTATACTTCCTGCACCTGTCGAGCCTGATGCTCCAGCTGCTGATAATTTAATGGATGATGATGCTCTTTCTCAACAATGTGTGGACTGGGTATGAACTGAGTGTGATGCATTTGATCTATTCTGCGAGTACCCCCATGCCTTTCCCTCCTACGACCCCGAGAACCTGAGCTACTTCGACCACCTTTGTGATGCTCCAACCTTCAGTCACATTGATGGAGGTGCCGAGCATGAACGTCCATGGTGGGCAGGCTTTGGCTCATCATTGGAGGCCGTCCATCAGGATTATTTTACACCATTTCTTAATGCTACAACCTTTCGACTCATGAATTGGTTCTACAACACATCTCTCCAGAAATCGATCGAGGATCTCAGGCGTCTTGTTGACGACCTTATGTTGGCAGAAGACTTTGACTGAGAAGATTTGTGCGACTTTAATCCTGCACGTGAAGCAAAGCATCTAGATGATGCCGAAAAGGACCCGTCCTCATCTATCTTTTTGTCTGACGGATGGCACGAAGCCTCCGTCAAAATTTGCTTGCCCTGTGAGAAGGAAAAGTTCGATTCAGAAGATGATGCACCAATATTTGAAGTCGAGGGGCTCTATTATCGGAAGCCTCTGGAGGTTCTCAAAGCTGCATTTGCGGAGAAGTCTGCAAACAGCTTTCATACAAGTCCTTACAAGCTTTTCTGGCAACCTGACGAGGATAAACCACCTGAACGCATCATTACGGAGCTTTACACATCTGATGCAATGCTCCAAGAACACGAGAAGATATGCTCACAGCCTCATGAGCCTGGATGCAACCTCGAAACAGTTGTTGCAGCAATCATGCTATGGTCCGAGCCCCTTCAGTGAATTCACTCTGTCTCAGACGGACAGCTGAGTGTGACAATGTACCGTTGGGAATGGGCCATCCCATGTGGGCCCATGGACATAATTGTACCATGATATACGAGTGGGCCAGGTGAATGTGTTTACCCAAGACACACGGATGGGCTGAGGGTACATTATATAGACAGTGGTATAGGAATGTATTAGTATATAGGACATTATAAATGCTAATTCCCGTTTACATTGGAGATGAGTGGGCCGGCCGGATGTGTGTATCCAAGGTAAACGGATGGGCTGACCATATGAGTGGGCTGAGTGAATCTGTGTACCCGACACATATGAATGGGCTGAGAGCATACAGTATAGATAGTTATATAGGAATTTACTAGTATACATGACATTATTAATACCAAATTTTGTGTACGATGGAGACGAGTGGGCCGGCCGGATGTGTACCCAAGGTAAACGGATGGGCCGGGGGTATATAGCAGACTTACAGGAATCTTATCGAATAGCGAATCCGGTGTAAAATGGAAACGACTGAGCTGGACAAATGATATACACCGGAGATCCGGTCATATTATCATCCGGCAGGTGCATTTTTAATCACTGGCCCATGATCCGGTAGCTACATTATCCGGTTGATGCATCATTTCACAAGCCCATCGGCCGGTATACTACATACATGAACCGGTCAATCTAATACACCATCTAGTACATTCTACCATGGCATTAGATTGTCCTTATCAACAAAACAAACTACATGTACTGGCATTACTTGGCCCTATTACCAGAAGAGTTCTTGTCATGCCTAGCACTCACCAACCGACCTTGTTGCCGTGATTGAGGTGCAAATGCCCGGTTTGGCAAAGGAGCCGAAAGGGACTGACCATCTGCTGGCAGATGTGGTGGCCCGGTGAGCATGGTGTGAAGGGTACTAGTGGAGGGCATAGATGCCATTGGGACAGCAGGGGCCGGTACCAGAAGTGCACTAACTGGATGACTGTGTGGACTGGATTCCCCCATGGTGGGGACAGGGTTGATGGTAGAGGTGAAGGGTGTAGGTACCTGCTCATGCCTTGCGACTGGTGAGCCATCTCCGACAGGACGTGTGTTGGTCGAAAACACATCCGGAGTGAAGACATTGTTGGTGATGGAACGACCCAAGGCGCTGATTGAGCCAAAGTCAGGGAATGTGGGGGTATCGGGGATGACAATGGGTGGCGGATTGAATGTTGGTGGAGTTGAACTGGCTGCTGTGGTGGCCCTGTGGCTGTTGCTCAGGTACCAGGCGATACTGCTGACCTGAAAAGTCAACTGATCTACCACTCCCTTCTGGGAGGCTAATTCGTTTGTAAAGCCGGCTTGCAGCCGGTGTCATGCATGGTATGTGATTCATACTATGTCAGATATATATAGAGAGTGATAAGGAAGATATGAGAGACTGTCTAGCCCTTTGTCACTAAGTTACCTCTCTATTTTTCCTTTATTTCATTGTCTTGTATTTTATTTCTCACTTTACAGGCTTATTTTACCTTGTATTTGTATCAAGCATGTGACCTTCTGTTTATTTCTCATTGTTTATTTTTATTTGGCTTCTTTCAGCCACCAAGTTTTGTATCTCTATTTATTTCTGACTGTTTATTTGTATTTGGCTTCTTTCAGCCACCAGCTTTTATTTGTCATCACATCATGTGACTGGGAAATAATCTGGTTTGTAACATTATTTAAGCTGACTCAACATGTTTAGTCATGATTGGCCATGCTTTGTAACAACATTTAACATGACTCAACATGTTTAGTCATGGTTTGTCATGGTTTCTAATTTCTTTGTAAGATTACACTGTATTTGTAATGTACTTAGTAATAAGCTGATTCATCACCTGGTTTGTAAGCCACATTCTTACCAATCCATCTGATTAATCATGCTTAGTAAGGGGGTTCCCAAAAGGTATAAAAGGACCCCATTTTCACCCATGACATACAATCCTCCCACTTGACTCTTATCTCAAACCGTGTGAGACCACTAAGACTTAAAGTGCAGGCCAATATAAGTGCCTTGAGGTAATCTAAGATATCATTATCTATTCTAAAGTTATATACTACCTTACAGGGGTCGACTATATAACTTTCATTATTGTTATTCTACTCTAGGTTATATACTACCTTACAGGGGTTGACTATATAACCATTGAACAGCTCTCATTCTAAGCTTTACGTGTATTCATAAGACTCTCCCTTTCAACGGAAAGTGAGACACATCTAAGGACGACAAAGTTGAAACAGACTTTCATAGGTTGAAACACGACCTACTAGGCTGAAACAAACCTAACGAATTTATCCAGAACACAGAACATTCCACAACAACTTCATATAAGACTACACAAGAAGAGGACAACAAACTAAATCCTCCCAAGAACTCACCACGTTACCTCCCACGAAGTAGAAAAGTCGGAGACCGTGGACTTAAGGACTGGCAAGAAGTCTTCACCGTGTATAATTGTGTTGTCATTATACACAACTTTCATATAAGACCCTTAAGTAACAAGACACCGGTCGATACGATGGGACAGCTCATCATGAATAATGTCGTTACGTGTCCGGAGCTGATCCATGTCGATCTGAATTTGTGCCAGGAGGGCATCCATCTCAACATTGGTCAAAGAACGGGGCTGGGGAGTCTGACGAGGTACAGAAATGTCAACAGGAGAGGCGGGTCTTCAAGTATGAGGATAGACTGGTGAGTACCAGATGTCATCCGGTGTCCCTATAAATGGTGCTGGGGGCAGGGTAGTTTTATCCACGGCTTCGATCCATCAATCTGTCGAAAAATCATCGACAGATACCTCAGGGCCTGCATCAGTAGCAGTGCCAGGATGTTCGGTGCCGGTGAGTGCAGGGGCATCGGTCATATCAACATCGACATCCGGTTCCTCCGGAATAGGACTGGGACACTGAGTTTGGACGACTAGAAGAATACAATTAGTAGATATACTACGGAAAATAAGATACTTGCCTTTACCTTTGCCTTTGTTTTTTGACTGCCCAACGGTCTTGGTTTTTCCGGTTGTCTTGGAGCTAGTGACTATGGCTGTGGCCAGTAGGATCGGATCATCCAGCCGGATGCATTTCATCCTCCACTTGCTGCAAAGAATGCAAGTATGGGCGACCTCGCCCCTTTTGGTCAACCAGCTTTTGCATTTGGCCTTCATAATTGTGCATCTCCTGCATGGTAGGATAGGCATACCAATGGGTTTCTATGAAGAATTAGTATAGCATGACCAGTGGAGAGTTACCGGATGTCTTACCGGCTGTGGATGCTTGCCCCTGGTCTTTGCCTTGTCCTTGGCTGTTCTGGTATGATCTGTACCGGACTTGGACTATTATCATGATTATATTAGCCATACTCACGATAGGTGCAATAATATGAAAACTTACTGGTAATCGTCCCTCGCCCGGTTTGACCCGTGTCCCAGAAGGCTCAATTGCATCGTCTTCATCCACCTCCTCCTCCACCTCCTCCTCCTCCTCCGGTTCATATTCCTCCGAGTCAGCGGCCTTCTTCTTCTGGTCTGGAGGGGGCAGCATTGGCCGAGTGGTAATGACAATGGTTGGTAAATTCTGTATGAATCAATGACATTGCTGGTGTTGATATTGAAAAAATGAATGTACCTTTTTGATCATGGAGCTGACCGCTATTGTCAGTTGCGTTTAAAGTATGAAATGGAAACTCACAATGACTTCCGGATCATGATCGCCATCTTCCATCGTCATTTGCCGGTTATCGCGATCCAGTGACGTTGCCCTTGCCTTCGCCTTCGCCTTGGGCTTATCTTTGCCAATGCGAACTGTATCGCCGTCAGTGTCCGTGTCTGTTAACAATGACTTCGACTTGGGGATAGCCTTCCGGGCCCTCTTGACCTGACGTGGGGGACTCGCGCTGAATTGTCGTTTGCGTGGTCTCGATGGGCCTGCAATGGCACCAGATGTATTGCCAGGAATGCGGATTGTGTTGGGAGCTGGTGGAGCAAATGCTGGTGGAGCAGGTGCCGGTGGAGCAGGTGCCGGTGGAGGAGCAGGTGCCAGTACAGGAGCAGGTGCCAGTTGAGGAGCAGGTGCTGGTACAGGAGCAGGTGCCGGTGCAGGTTTGGCTACAGGTGCAAGTGCTGGTGGAGGGCCAGATAGCAGTGTTGGTGCAGCAGTAGTGGTTGGTGGAGTAGGAGCAGGACCCAATGTCTTGGGGTATAACGGATGACCTCGGCAAATGTCCTCATTGTTGCCAATATGAGTCCAATCCGGTACTTGAACCAATCACGTGGTACCCCTCTGAATCTCAGCTGCCATAGAGAGCAGGCGAAGGGGGATGTAGGTAGCCGTCGTCCGGTAGGAGTGAATGGCATCATTCTAACGATATTAATGGATACAATACAAAAAAATGACAAACATACCATTTGAGATGCAATGGCTCTGCTCAACCTCATCCTCTCATCTTCTGACCGGGACCGGAGAACCTCTTCAACCATCTGATTCAACCTGGTGAGAAGGGCAATGAGTGCCTGGTTGGCAGTGGCGGCAGCAGCAGTACTAATGTTGGAAGACATATAAGCAGTAAGACAAAATGACGGTAGCAGGTTGGCTTGCAAAAGAGATCCGGAAGGGAATGAGGAAATTGAAAATTGCCGGATGTTCGGGTGATTTCGGATATTGCCGAAAGAACAATGAATGTACCGGTTCTCTTGATCTGGAAGGGAATGAGGAAATTGAAAATTGCCGGATGTTCGGGTGATTTCGGATATTTCCGAAAGAACAATTAATGTACCGGTTCTCTTCTCCGAAGTTGCCATGTGTCCTTGTGTGAATGCCATTGTTGCCACGTCATCGCTATCAAATTGGCGTGAGTAGAGCATCCACTGACAGGCTTTGGAACAACCCATGACACATTCCGGATATCGCACAAAATATACTGATTTAGACAAGTCATTCAGCAGAAGGAGGAAAAGAATTTCGTCCTCAGAGATTATTGAGGATCATTTACACTTATCTAGCGAGGCCAAAGGTAATAAATCAATTGCCTTTCCGGAAGGTACCTCACATGATCTGGCAGTGTTTTTCATATTGGAACCGGGACACGACAGCCTTGGAATGAATCGCTCAAACATTGGCGACTGTAAGTCCTCTCATACTGACCTATACACCTAATTATTGATGCCTTCTAGACCTAGATGTTGCATCTGCTTATGACTGGTGGAAGGATGGCAAGACTTTGACGATGTCAGAATGCAGGATCGAGAACAGCCAGTCATTCAACATGGGTTTCGACCGGTTTCCAAGCCAACCGGTGTCAGACTCATTGGATATGGGGTTTCCTCTGTCCAATACTAACCAGTCTTCAATTGCCACACCTATATCTGAGTTGGACATGGGATTTCCACCTGGCCATGCATTCAATACCGATGATTTCGTGGAGCTGGCGACCGGCTCTCTGAACTTCCTGGCACACAATCAACTGGCCGGTGGCTCAGGTATTTGGTTGATTCAATATGCAAGGAATGGGATTACTCATGATTATCATCAAGTCAATGATGTTTCGGTGAAAGACAGCCCTTTGGACATGGGTTTTAATTTACCTGCAGTTCAACACGGTCATCCAGATTTGGACATGGGCTTTCATTCACCTCTGGTTCAACAGGGTTTCAATTCACCTCTGGTTCAACACAGTCATCCGGATTTGGACATGAGCTTTCGTTCACCGGTTCAACATCATGATCCAGACCAGAGGTCTTTAGACATGGGCTTTCATTCACCTCAGGCTCAACATCATGATCCGGATCAGATGTCATTAGACATGGGCTTTTATTCACCTCTGGTTCAACATCGTGATCCGGACCAGATGTCATTTGACATGGGTTTTAATTCGCCTGTGGTTCAACATGATCATCCGGACCAGAGGCCTTCCAGCATTGATCCGGTTGATATTCCGGATCAGTCAAGTGAGTTTTATCATTTTATTAGGTTACACTGTTACATGTACATTCAGTGGGTCTTCGATTGGAAGAGACACCTTTGGACATGGGCTTTGGGACAGATCCGGCACATGATCTTGCCCATCATTCGAATATTCAACCGGAAGAGACCCCTTTGGAGATGGCTAGTGAACTGGAACCTATCGGATTTGTGATTCAGCGTGCTGTAGGTGACTTGCGCTTGGCAATGCACTGGTTGGAGATGGAAAGGGCTCATAGTACAATGTCACTGGAAGAAGCACTTGTCAGCGAGGAAGTTCTTCAGTCCACTAGTGAGTTATTATTGGCATTTCAACTTATATCAATATACTGACTGTCGACATGACATCTATATATATACCATTGATACTTTCCACCCCTTGTATAGTACATTCAATGAAATGTGATTATTACACTCTTTGCATGTAATCAACTTTATAAGACACCTTTGCAGCTCTAGTGGAGCACTTTGGCTCCGGCTTATCAATGTGAGCTCCATCTGTTTGAGTTTTCTTACCAGTGCCCCATGTGGTGGCAGGAGCCGTTGGTTTAGGTGCAGGTATCTTCTGACCGGACTTCTGCTTCTGACCGGACTTCTTCATTTGACCGGCTGATGCAGGACCAACAAAGCTACTTCTCAATGCAGTTTTGGGAGGCAGTGGGGCTGTAGAATGATTGCTGGATGATTCTGCTGAAGGAGTGCCAGCATCGTCCTCCAGTGGTATGTTGCGCCCAATGACATTTGATTTAGATTTCTTGACCAATGGGCCAGAGTCTTCCTCCGGATGAAATCTGACGGCTCTGCTTCGCTTTCCAATAGATTGGCGCTCCGGGGGCGGTGATTGGACTTCAGCATCGCCTTATTCATCCCCATTCTCTTCCTCACCACTTGACTCCAGTTCCACCCTTCCGACCAGCTTACTGGATGATTTTCCGGTTGACTTTGCAGGTGGTTTTTTAACTAGAATAGATTGGACAGCTTTGCCTGGCTTTCCGGTCAATTTCAGCTTGGAAGGCGGTAATTGAGCTTCATCATTTTTACCTTCGCCTTCACCATCCTCGCCCTCACTGCTTGACTCTGGTTCCACCCTGCTGGTTGACTTGCCAGATGACTTTCCAGTCAACCTACCGGTTTGTTTTTGAACCGGAACTCTGGTCTTTGCTGTTACTGGACTGCATGTTGTGCTAGAGTCGCTCTCTGAGATCTTCTCCACCAGCTCCCTCATCTCCTTCTCATGGTCTTGCCAGCCTTTGAATTCAAATGTTAGCTGAACCTCCTTTTGTCTCTAATGCCAGAACTGCAAGAGCCAGTCAGCGTCATGCAGCTGAAGCTTGGACGGGTCCTTGATCTTTCCACCGGTAGGTAAAAACTTGGGCTCAATAAAATTCTCTTGAGCCTCCGTCACTGCAGACCAAGGAACAGACGCCTTTGGCTTTTGACTGCAAAACCCTGCAAAATAAGTAATTCCTCTATCAACCCTCCAGATATTTCATTTGTGAAACTTACTGTAGTGTTTTGTGAGGAATGTCCAGATAAGAGACTTTTTGTTTTCTAAGTTGAGGGGCTCAATATCCAGTATGACCGGAAGCCCATAGGCATCGACCTCTAAAGTAAACTCCTCCTTCTTTCTCCTTGGATTTCTGCTCTCCTTTCCATCAGCATCCTCATTGCCATCATCATCATTATTCCGGTCAATTGCTGGCATAACATGGTGTAAGTACTTGACCGGATGCATCAACATTGCACAAAAAAGAAGCTCACCAAACTCTTCTCCGACATAGGCATTCCACTCTGGTAACATGGACTTCCAGTCCTTTGTATCTGTGAAACTATTGCCCTCTAACTTTTCATTGAAGTCAATTCTTATGACCGGATCAGGCCGTCTTTACCGGTTGAGAGAATTAAAATGTCACTCACCCATTGATCCTCACCTCGCCTTCCTCAGTTTTCCATGCAGACAATATGAATATCCTCATACCAGCCTGCCTCCATAACTGAGTCGCAAGATTCTTCATCATACCAGGAGCTTTCTTCTGAGCGAACTCAGCCTGGATATCTGTAGGAGGAGCACTGCTAGACCATTCTATAGCAGTCGTATTTGCTTCATCCAGCTGCTCTTCAGATAAACTGGCCATAATTGCATTGACCGCACCCTGGTAGTGTTTAATCATTTCCTTCCCTCCTGGCCTTGCTCCGGTCTTTTCAAGGATCTCCTTCTTGTACTGGTGTTCTATCACCAACCAGGTAGTCCATTTCTTACTGAACTTGCTTCGTTTTTTGGGTGTCTTTTCCGCTCTCCAGTTATATAACCAGTCCCGGTACATCTTCATCCATCATGAGCATTTATGAAATTAGAAGATTGGCTGCTTACAGATTTCCTTTTCTTCAACAGCTGGGCATCCATCTTAGGGGCTTGCATCTTGGCCTCTTTTATGACCGCCCTCAAAATCGTTTTCCTATCCTTACTGGTTGCTTCCTTCCATTCTTCTAGGTGAGATTGTAAGACAAGCAGCTCTTCCTCAGTCAATTTCTGCTTGGTCTTTTGGGGGCTGTGTACTGATGAGTTGGATTGGGCCATTGCAAAGCAGTCGAGGTCTTGGTAGAAGAAAGGATACAGGATAATCTTACATAGCCAATCGCCACCATGTATCCAAAAGTAGAACCGAACAAGAGATTATCTGCCAACATGATACTCTCAGGCTTAACATGCCCTGTGTTTCCGGTTCATAGAATTTAGGACTGCAAAACACACAAACTTAGACCAAGTTTATCATATAGTATACAGGCAGCATACAGTAATACTCTCAAAAATGCCATACAGCATAGGAAGACACATTTATACCGGAAGAAATCCATGGAAATTGGGATGATGGCAGGATTACAATGTGTTTGATTAACTAACCCGGAAATGATGAAACTTATGGCAAACTCGGTTGCTCTGACCTTAATATATCCTAAATAGAGATGATGTTCCAAGATTTCTGATCACCCGGTAACCTCACTGACACATAGGAACAGAAAATGTAGTAATCCGGTGATTCAAATTACTCAGAGGCCGGAGTTGGTACCTCAATGACAAACAGGAATGGTAATCTGGTGATTCAAATCACTCAGAGGCTGGAGTTGAAGGAAGGAACAGGTGTAAAGTTATATGCCTGCCGATCATCAAGCTTAAGTGCACTCCCCAGCCCAACAATCCTTTAGGTCTTGGTATCAATCATGGCAAATACTAAACAAAAGGAAATCACATACACTCCTCCGATGAGGAAACAATTGCCTCAGCTATATAAACTGAAGGAGAAAACTACTTCCAGAGGAACCAGGTCATCTTGGGTGAAAGATTCATGGTCCCCGAAAACAAAGTTGGTGACATCCTCACCAACAAAATCTCCCTCAAAGCACACAGCCAGGTTCTCTCAGATGCTCTATGACAGTGCTGACTTTGACTTTGACCAAGGCTACATGCCTCAGCCTAAATTACCAAAATCTCTGGCAAGCAGAAGTTCTTCTGATATCTGCAGTCTTCATCTGACTGGATCATGCAGAGTCAGAATGAATATCTCCGGCAATGGAAGCGCAAGTTCAAGGACTACATAAATTTACTCATGGTCCGAGAAACCCCTCCTCTGGACCGGCTTTGTGAAGTTTGCAAGAAGGATGGGGTTTATAAATGCCACGGGTGTTTCAACGAGCCCCTGTTTTGCACAGAGTGCTGCAGAACCCAGCATCAAAGACATCCTTTCCATCGCATCAGTCAATGGACCGGATCATTTTTTCAAGAAACTTCACTTATGAAAGTCGGCCTGCACATTCACCTTGCTCATGATGGCACTCCATGTCCCAGCAGCACTGAATACTCATCAGACCTCTTTGAATGGTCAGATACCGATGAACATATAGACCATAATGATTATCCAGAGGGAACTTCCATTCCACTTGTCGCAGACTCAGATCATCCGGCTACAACCATAGTCGACAAATCC
Organism: Suillus fuscotomentosus; assembly: GCF_016647785.1. Classification (NCBI taxonomy): domain Eukaryota; kingdom Fungi; phylum Basidiomycota; class Agaricomycetes; order Boletales; family Suillaceae; genus Suillus; species Suillus fuscotomentosus. The sequence goes on from NW_024539587.1 coordinate 193,870, forward strand.
GGTGTTCACTCCGTATCCATATGGTATTGCCACTGCCCCGGAGCTCTAAACCCGGATATGCAGCTCTTTCAAGCAGGCTTATTTCCAGCATCCTTCACCAGACCAAAAACTGCATTCACATTCTCCGTGTTGGATGACTTTCTGCTAGACAACCTGGAATGTGGTACATCAGCCATGAATTACTACAGTAAGATCTGGAGGCTAACCTCCAGCATCTTTCCATTGATAGTTCTGGTAAGTCGGTTTTCATTCTCTACTTCAGCCGGTCATTGAACAATAATATTTGCAGGATCGCTACAGAGAGCTCATGAGGACTGCCAGACAATGGTGTCAATGTAAGCTCTACAAGTGGCATGGGTTTGCCCATAAAAACGATGAGCCTAAGACCGGTGACCTTGCCCTATTTTTTCCGGCATGTCCTCAACCGGGGATAAATTTGGACTGGTCAACCGGTACGGCCACTCAGCCGGACGACACCCCTTCCTGGCTTTTCACCAGGACTTTGGTCATGGATGGTAATTTTAAAGCCGAGCACCTCCATCCAGTGAATCCATCTGATGAAGTATCATTGATTGATGGTCTTGTATTCATGGTCAGAGATGAAAGATACAAGAGTCATTTGGCTGTTGCCCAAGACCATGTCCAAAAGTCAGATTGTAACAATCACCACGCAGTCAATCAAGCCAATGCCTCCCGACAAAAGCTAGAGGCCACAGGTATAGGAGGATGTGCATGTGCACAGCATGGATGTTTTGTCCCACATTCCATGGTGGATTTTCAGAAGGGTGAAAGGTAAATGGACATTGCATCTGGTTACATGCATTTCTGGTCTTACTGATCTCGAAAATAATCAGGCAGATGAACATGGACTATGCCTTGAGTCAAGCACTCAACTACAATACAGATGGAATCTCACGAGCAATAACGTTCTATGATATAAATTGTCAGTATAATAAGTTTCTCAAGGACCGGATCGCATCAAGCATGTATCTGACCATCCCCATTGGCATGGATATCATTCCTGGAATAGGTTTGTGGCATGTGCATGGCCATCAGGACAGCTGCTATGTCCGGTATGCATCGAATTTTATCCATGGGACTGGCAGGATAGACGGAGATCATGGAAACACTCTGGGCATCTTTAAACATAATCTCCCCTTCAGCCAGGGGCATGGGAACTCCTCATCGCAAGGAGGTATTGGATTATCAGATGAATGATTCAAACTTCATGAAAATGATTCGCATAAGTGAGTTGCCAATATCCGGATGTACAAAAATGGCCTGGTCTCATATTATTCATTCCTGGCTGACCTGCCCCTCAGCCAAGTTTCTTTGCAGAAAGTTTAAAGAGGCTGTTCAGGGTGCTGCAGAGAGCACACTCTCATTCCAAAATCTTAACAAGACAGTTCAGCCTGCCATGGTCATTCTTTGGGAAGCAGAGGAGGCTGTTGCTCAGGCAAACAGACTGGATGATCCAACAGCCATGGACATTTATGAGGTCCAGTTGGAAAAAGGCAAGTGTCAAATTCTACTACTACTCATCCGGTCCTGATCACATACAGATTATTATCCGGATGGCATGATCTACAGCTCCAACTAGAAAGCAGCAGGAGTTGCGCCTGCTGGAGGCTCAAAATCGCCCGGATCATCTAGCTACCAATTCCCCTAGTCGGAGCAGCCACTTGGCTCACAACTGGTCTCACCATAGAAGAATCCAAAATCTCTCTCTCTAGAGATGTGAAAAGGCTTGGAAGGCATCCTACAGACATTCAATTGTTGACAGTAGCCTGACTCAGAGATAAGCTGCAAACTCGCATTACAAGCTTTCTTGAGATGGCACCTACCTATCTTGGATTTGCAGTTGATGGCAATGAACAGGATTCTCCAGTAGACACAGTTCATAATTCACTGGATGAAGATTATTCTGATCTCGATGACGATCACAATCCGGATCCGGATCCGGAAACACATCATGCCTCCATCTTTCAACCTGAGCTCACTATCTTACCTTTGCCTTCCAACCTCAGTATAGTGAGATGCAATGAATTGGGTCTCACCGATCTCATGAAAGAAGAAACTGCCCTTCATGAAGGTCAGGCCAATGACGCCCTTCATGCAATTTGGGAGATAAAGCTGTTATATTCTGGAATACTATCCGGTCAGCCAAGTCACAAGCCTCCTCCACCAGGGCATGGACTCAGGTTCTCTCGGTGGAAATGGTAGTCAATCTCAATGCCAGGATATATTCAAAATGTTGGTTGCAGCTAGCCAAACTCCCTGATCATGACCTCCTGAAGAAATATCTTCCGCTAAAGAAAGAACACCTGAAGGCAAACACTGCAGTTGCAGATCCAAATGCACGTGGTCAGAGGGACGCTACTCTCGCATGGTTCTGGTCAATCAATGTTCAGGGTGATACATCCGGAAATGACTGGATGACAGAATGTGAGTATCCTGCATATCCGTTGATATTGGGTGATCCGGTCTCACATATTGCAACAACAGTCTATAGAGTCAATTGGCTCCGGACAAAGGCCCTGTGCGATTGTTGGAATGAAGAGGTCATTCTTGTCAAACATGAAATGCAGTGGTCTGTCAATTTCTTTACCTACAAGGCCAAGCAATGGCTAAGTCTCATGGACAATGCCACTTACACTGGGCTAACCAGACATGCGTGTTATGCTGCCCGACAATGTCACATATATCAACAACTAGCTGCACATGCAGCGGAGTCTTTTCAGAAAGTGATTCCGGTCATTCAGCCGGAAGTACCGGTTGTTAGATAGTTCAGTTCCGGTACCAGTTAAAATAGTTCCCGGATTAGCTAATATGTAGTTATATTGAAAATGTGGGAATAAAACAAACTGTCAGTCTCACCATCACATCATCGTCATACACTCACCATGAACAACGTCGTCACTTTGGTTCCCTCTGATCAAATCATTGTGGCCTACTCAGATGGTGAGATCACCGCCAGACAGATTTCTCATGCTTTGTTCTATGCCAATTCTCGCTTGTTGGCCATGCGCCTTTATGTTGACAAGAGCTTTGCCACCGCCATGCCCGGTTATGCAGAAACTTTTTACACCCTCATGCAGTGGGAAATGGAGGTAAGCATCCAGTTGTCTGGCTGTCCGGTCAACCAGTCAATTCTTATCTTGCACTCAAATAATGTTGCCTGTCATGTAGACTTTTGTAACTCCATTCATCAACATATCCTTCCTGACCAGGTGCTCCGCTACCATTCCAAAACTTCTCCATGATGTGATTGCAATTTTGGTTGTGAATAAATTGGTGGACCGGCAACTGGATGTGAATGAGGTCCTCATGGATATAAAAGCATTGCCTCTTTCTGTCAATTCCGCCACATCAGATGAATATGACATTGCTCGTATGTCAGACTACTTCAATGCCTGGTGGAAGGAGAACCTGGGCTCTTGCAGGGTGCTGGACATGTTGCCAAAATCATCTGTCCAAGATGTGATGGAGTTGGTTGAGGGCCATTTTTCAGAACTCGTGAGTCCATGAGATTTTGACCTCCTACACCGGATCCTCACTAAATCTTCCTTGCATTGTAATAGCCAGATCATGTGGAAACCGACCTCCTCCCGTATATGCTCACACATGGCCCGGTTCGTCAACCAGAAACGGTCGGATCAGCATCTCTTGAGTAGTGCCGTCAGACGACAATTGGTAGAGAGCTGTTGGAAATTTTGCAGAGAAGGATGACAAACTTTTTACGTTCAAGTGATAAGTTGGCCGGAGTTGCTGGGCCGGTTGCTGAACTCACTAGGGCTGTGGCATCCTCACAATCACTAATGGACCGGTTGAATACAGATGACAGTGAATCCGTACGGTCAAGCCCAATCTGACGTCTGGAAGCCTTCAGTAGATATGTTATACCCATGTATATTAAAATGCAATGTGAATGGGTGGTGATTTTCGAAGATGAAATCCGGTCCATTGCATGTGACGCGGATTCCTGCTCATTGTTATCTGGTTACGGATTCATGAAACACTCCTTTTCTTTCCTCATACTTTAACCACTCATTGATTTCCTGAACACATGACAACAATTCCACCAGACTGGGCATTATACCAGACCTACCTTGCCGGTGAATTGGTTTATGACACCTTCATGTCCAAAATTCATCGACAACCGGTAAAGCCAATGAGTGTTGGACTTTTAGATGTCGACACTTGTATTGCTTTGGAGCAGCTTGCCAATGTCCTGGCCGTTGCTTACTTCAATCCTGGTATGCATTCTCGCATATATATCTGTGCCGGTTGAGTAACTTGCAAACAGTTCATCTCAAAATTGACATGGTTAGATACAATTAGTGTTGCCACGACCAGAGCCGTGGATAGCTGATCTGAGTGCGAGGTTATAGCTTACATAATGTATGGCCTGGCCTGGTTGGACTAGCCGTAGTTAAGGCTAGCTAAGGCTTCAATCCGGCTCAAATGGATTAAATTAAATATATTTTAAATTAAAACTGAAAATACACGAAGAATCAGCTTCAAGCGCTAAAGAAGGAAGCTGTGGCCTGTAGTCTGTATCCTTGCGTCAATCACACCAATCGCAACAATATACCTTGAAGATCTGACCTCAATGGGCCCTCAAAAGAAGGCAAGTGTCCTTGCCGATGTTCGATCAAATGCTAAAACAATTTTAGCTCTATGGCAGCGCTAATTGCATGCCAAAAATAAAAAAAGATCATACCAATGATGAAGCTCTGCGCAGACGCACATCGAGGATGAGAGACAGGCATCGAGGGGGAGATAGGCATCGAGGGGGAGACGCGGATGGAGGGAGAGACGTGGATTGAAGGAGGGACGCGGATTGAAGGAGAAACGTGGATGGAGAGAGAGACGTGGATGGAGGAAGAGACGCAGATGGAGGAAGATGTGTGGATCGAGGGTCCGTTGTTGAGGGGGGTCAAAGGATCGTTGTCGACAGGCCGTCGAGGTCGAAATCGAAGTGGCGACGCTGGCTTTTGAGGATGTGTTGTCGTGAGGTGTGAGAGGAGGCGGAGAATTTTGCGATGTGGAGGATAACGCACCGGGTATCCTGTGTAAGAGTAGATATGAGTGTCACCTGCTAGTGCTTCAACGAAATAACGACTCACCGTACGCTGATGTCGCGAGTTGCTGGAAGTACCTGGGGGCTGGTGCAAAGATGATATATAGAACTCCTGTAATATTAATTGAGACAGAAAATAATATGTTCGCTCAGCGAAGTCCGTATGATGTATGTAGATGAAATACCACTCACCAATTTGCAATACAGACCGCAAGCGTTGCAATTCAATTCGTCATTCAAGCCCCTTTTTCATAGTGGAGTATGGCATTATCTAGAATGAGCAATGAAGTCCGTATGGTGTATATAAATGAAATATTACTCACCAATTTACAATACAGACCACAAGTGTTGCAGTTCAATTCGTCGTTCAAGCCCCTTCTCCATAGTGGGGCATGGAATCATCAGAAACAGCAGCTTAAAGTAAACATTGTTAAGACACGCTCTTGGACTCATGAATCAACCTAGCAGAGAAAAGAGCCAACAATCAAATCAAGATAATGAGAGTCGGACAGACGTAGCATAAGCGAGTACTAGGTAGTGGTACACAATATTATAAAGGAGGCAGAAAAAACGTCAGGAATAGAGGGCAGGAACATCGGGAATGCTGTCACATTCATCTGCTGCTATGGCTTTGAGAAGAGCATCGTGTTGGTGACTGCTGCCGGTACGTCCGGCAGATGACAAAAATTCCTCATGGTGCGTGTCATCCGACTCCAGTGTGCACTGTATTTGAGTGAAGTACTCCATCTCCTGCTCTGATGCTGCCCACCCTTTGACAAAGTCGAGTCGTTCTTTCTTCAGCAAGAACTTCAGCATCTGCAGGATCTCCATCATAGCAGGGCTGAGGCGATTGCGCTTTTTTGTGCATGTCTCGCTGCTTGATGAGAAAATATGTTCGCAGGGAACAGCGGAGGCCTGGATGGGCAGATAATCCATCGCAAGGCTGTAGATGGTAGGAAACAGCGACTTTGAACTCTGGTCAACATATGATTAATAACGAACAGAAGTGACTCAATATGAAAAACTCACATTCCAAAATGCGAGCACGTCGGTTCCTTGAGGGCTAACATGAGACATACTGTACATATTAAATTCCTCGTCAGCTGTTTGAACACCGAGATGGTGACGCGACAGCAAGTCAACATCAGGAATACCATAAATTTGCGCGCCCAAGGTTCCAGTGCGCGATTGGCGAGCTGGTGTTTCTACCGGTGGACATTGAGTAGAGTCCGCTCTCTTCTCCTGCAGCTGTGGGACATGTTAACTTAAAGATGCGTTGTTTGAGTCAATGTAGACATACCAGCCTCATAATAGATTCCCTGGCAGTGCGAGCTCGTTCTTCGCCCCAGTGAGCATCAATCCATGACAAATGTAATGTAGGGTCGACGACTATAAGAATTGTGAGAGATTGACCGACCCGTACCCAGACCAAACTCACACATCGCGATTGCATACACATTTGTCTTGCTCATCTTGTGGCCATATTTGTCTGCCCATGCTAGGCCTACATTGATTATAGGCGCACAATGTGTGGCTATCCAGGCTATCCCTTCCCATTGTTCCATCAAATGTTCCAAGGCGGAGACTGCACCACTCAGCATAGGGGTGCTTTCACTAGACATTGATTGTTGGCACGCATGGGGTGCCTGATATAGATTAACACACATCATAGGTGTTTCAATGATGTCGACACTGACCTCTAAGATCACTTCGAGGTCTTGCAAGACCATCCACTCCATTGGACTCAACCCATGTTCGGTTAAGTTGTTTTGAGTCGCAAGGTAGCAATCAATAGCCTGGGTCACTGTGAGTTTGTAAAAATATTACACAAGATAATGTCTTACCGGTGTAGAAACAACAATACAGAGAGGAACAAATGATGCTCCTAACTGTATCTAAAAAATGGTGTAAGGTCACGTGTTGCCTAGTCTGCGTTACCTGAGGAGACAAGTGCGTTCGACCCTAAAGGGGAAGCGAGTGCAGCAAAGATCAAGAGGTACGCGCTGAAGTGAAGCGCGAGAAAACGCAGGTGCACGCAAGGCACGAAGGCGTAGGAACGCGCGCGCGTATTAGCGTGAAGCGCGGGAAAGCGCGTGCGGAAATGAGAAGGAGTAAGCTTAAGTGAGGATATGATGTAAGACGAGAAGAGAGATGTGAAGTATAGACAAAATGGATTTCTACTATGTTCTTCTAGGCAGATAGTGGGTGGAAAGTAAAGTAAGGTAAGGTAAGTGGTAAAAATTGTGTGTCGAGTAGTATGTACTGCTGGCGCTTATATAGCGTGCCTAAGCGCTGTAATGCGGAGCTGAAGTGCTACTGAGTAGGTATGTAGAGATATATATAAGTAAGGGTCCATGATAAAAATAAGGTGGAATAATATATGTACAAATGAGAGAAACAGAAATATATGCACTAGAGCACTTGGAGGACAGTGGATGGATGCATCTGGATGGCTGGTGCTATAGGGCGCTCAAGCGCGGGAACGCGCACGCATGTATACATCATGAAGCGCGGGAATGGCGTGCGTTGCGCGGGAAAGCTACGCCTCATATAGGAATAGCTGTGGACAGTACACAGAGTGGTGCTGCGAGTTTGTGCTGTATACTCCCTAGTGGAAACTGCCATATCACGCCATGAGAGGCATGATTCTCTACACCGGGCGAAGTGTTCGAAGACGATTGAGCATGACATATGTCAAATCCCATCGAGTAGGCTCATCGCATAGGAGTTTGACGACTGGAAGGTTTCCTCCTGGAAACAAATTTCCTTGGTTGCCGATCAAGATAGTGTTCCAGAAGGTTTCTCATCGTTGGCCTGATGCACGGATGACATGCACAAGATGCTTGCCTCGCTTGACAGGTTGAAATGTTAGTGCTTCTGAATACGACTCCTTTTCGACGATCACATTGCAGGCTAGCCACTGGGCGGGTGCTGTTGAAAAATCCACGGAATGATAGCTGGCGATGATGTGCTGAACGCAAATATTAATGATGTGCAGGAAACACGGGATCTTGCGATCAACAGGATCAAACTCGATACCACGTTCCAACAGCAGATGAGAAAGCTCGACCATGGCAGTCTGATTATTGGTTGCGTTATCTAAAGTAAAATGGCCGATCTAGATCAAGTCAGAATATGTTACACGGTGTAGTTAATCACTAACCTTGTCGGTTACTTCTGCATGGTCCAGGAGCCCTAATATGATTGCAGCGAGTGATACCCCATCGTGTGAACCGGGAATATGGGTGAAAGTTATAAGGCCAGCCTTGAGGACGAGCTTTGATGCTTGCTGGGCGATCCAGTGAGCCGTCAATGCCATGAATGGACGGCGGTTCTCGTCTGACCAGAGGTCAGAGGTAAACAATATCTTCCCCTCCACTTTCTGAAAGAACATAAGATATTTTGTGAGATAAAATAGTCGTACACTTACTGCCATATCTTGCTTTAAAGCATCGAAATATTCGTACCATGTTTCTACTATTAACTCACATAGTTTTGTCTGATGAGGGATGTCGGACTCCCGTAGATCTTTTCGCAGCAGTCGGAGTAACCTTCGGAATTCAGGGCATTCCATTAAGTTCATCGCCTAAAAACGTCAATTAATAACAACATTGTAGAAAGTAAATAAGTACTCACTTGATCATCAGCCACAATAAATTTGACGAGTTGCCTGTGCATCTTCTCGATGGTGAATTCTGGTATATCATTTCCAGGCGCTGACACCCCTGACCTAGGTTGTGAACCAAGACTCCCCCCACCGGGGGAACCAAACGATTCAAGAAGCTTATCAGGGTTTTGGTCGAGCTCTTGACCTATGCATGCGAGAGTCCACCCAATATCAAGAAGGTCCCGGACTTCCTTTGCCCCAACTTTCAAACCGTATTGCTCAAGTGCGGCGATGTAGATACGTAGGTGGAATTTAAGTAAATGGCCCCGAAGAGTGCCTGTAGTCGTTGACGAACTGTATTCGGCCACATCGTATGAGGGATCTTCTTTCTGTATGTCCCTGGTGAATAATGTGAGAAAGAGAAAATAAAAAAAGACTTGGAGATGATACTCACACACAGGGTGTACATATGCGCTGTCCTGATGTTGCATCTTTTGTGAAAAAATGGTGTACCTCCGATCCTGACTGTTTTGTTCGACGCCTGGTGGCCAAGGGATTGGATCGGGTTGTATCGCTACCTGTAAACGTTTGAAGTGGGCTTGGGCCTGTGCAGGCCACTTCCACTGGTGTTAAAAGGTGGTCATCATCTTCCTCATTGACATCGTCGATGACGTCAAGATTGATGAACTCGCCGTCATCTGCTGCACAGCTTGGACCAGCCCTGGGAGCTGCACCGCCTCGCTGCTTTTTGGTGGGCCGTCGAGTTTTGCGAGGATTCCGGAGAGCTTCAGTCACTGCAATTCAGGGAGCTGCAGTGAGAGAGGCTGCAACAGGGGGAATTGCAGCGGCAGGGGGTAAAGTCTGTGGTGTGTTGACAGGAGCAGCAGCATCAGAGGGTAAAGTCTGTGGCATGTTGACAGGAGCAGCAGCGGCAGGGGGTAAAATCTGTGGTGTATTGACAGGAGCTACAGTGGCAGGAGATAAAGTCTGGGGTGTGTTGGCAGGAGGAGCTACAGTAGCAGGGGATGAAGTCTGGAGTATGTTGAGAGCACGTCGGCGAGGTGGCATTATCGTAAGGGTTGGGAATAACTATGAGTGAAGTACCGTCCTATATAACTGTTGTCCTAGTGAGTCCCAGGAAATGCTCATGTGCACAGTAACCTTGACTCACCTGTCGATAAGGCCCAACGCATAATGCCGCATATGTGTCCTCATGTCGTTGAGTCTTGACAATTTGGGGGCACATTAGTTGCTGCCGATTGGAAGGAAGATGCAGCTAGGGTCTCACGGGGATCATCTGACCCCAAAACGTTGCAGGGTCTCAGTAATAGTAAGATTTAGAACTCAAAGAAAGGTTACCTTCATCGCCTAATACTAAGTGTGTCTCAAATTGTCCAGTGCAGTGCCCTTGTATGAATTAGCCGCTTCCTGTATGCAATCCCTGCCATGCAAGGAATAGCATTGTGGAATTGTGAGTCAGACACTTAAGTCTGACTGCACTGCGTTTGTTATCAGCGATACAATTGATTGGATGAGTCAAACACAAACCCCACTATGTGACCCGATTGAATTCCGATCACAAAGGAAAATCCAACAGCACGTTGGCAGAAGGTCCCCCATGCGCCATGTGTATGCCATAGCCATTGAATATATCCTAGTGGGGTAGATTAAAGAATCAGTTTTGTCAATGAATGGCTGTTATTGTTACCTCAAAGTTGTGAATGTGATAAGTATGATTTGATGGCTCCAAGTGAGTCATGATGAGTTGAGTCAACGGTTATCTTTTTATCCAATTTGCAGATCAAATCTGCAGACTGCAGGGAACAGTGAGGACAACACAATGGTGAAACACAACGTGTTCATATCGATAAGAGTCATAGTTGGTCCGCTACAGTCACGTGATGGTAAACATACATATGTATTATGTAACATATTCACACAAACACAACACGCTCGAGCCAGAGAAGTCGCATGGACCATGGTATAGTATGTAGCTAGATATTTTTACAATATGGTGTCTTGGAAGCAGTTAAAGGCATGGGAGAACCGTTATGCGGGCGTAAGCTTGGAGGTTTGAGTTAGTGAAAGTGAGAACTTGGAAGAGTAAACACAAACCACTCACACATGACGAGCTGATCTGCGAAGGGGTGTTGTCTTTGGTCGACACGGAGGCACCTCCTTAGCTACTGGGTGATCTTTAGGAATTGGAGGGGAATGTATGATGAGATCGTTGGACTGGCCAAAATCGAGTGAGCATGTAGCTGTTGCAGGTACTGTGGCATAAACACCATGGAGTAACAATCGAAGGTAATCATAGTCGGGATCTTTGGAGAATGCGAGATTGTGCGAGTAAATGAGCATAGTTGTGATTTCAGAAGGAATTCCAAGGCACAGAACTTCAATGGTGGTGTCCACCTTGCGTGCCAGTATTGAGGAGCTAGAGAGCTTCTCATAGTCGCTAGTCAACCATGGAAGGGAGCCGCAGATGAAATAAATCAACATATATACGAGCGACTCAAGATCATCACAACGACCAGGCACGACTCCCAGGTGATTATTGATTGACGCAAATGCAGGAGTGCCAGTAAGACGTCGACCTTGACGAAATGGCATATGGGTTTGGATTTCGGGGTTCCAGTACTCCCTTGCAATACCGAAATCGACAACGAAGACAGTTTTCTGTAAAGCACCGCGACCAACTAAGATATTTTGCGGCTTAATATCACCGTGAACGTAGTTGTGTGAATGGATGTACTCCAGGGATGAGAGCTGGGAATTAAGTTAGCATCTGCCGCCAGGACCCACCATAAACCAACTTACCAGTTGGTCTCCGATATTCAGGATGGTATGAAGGTTGAATTTTCATTTGCGCGCGAGGAAGAGATCATGTAGGGATGGTCCTAGAAGGTCGAGGACTAGAGCATCATATGTCGCCTCTCTACTGAACCATATGGCACATGGGATCCCAACTCCACCTTCAAGTTCTTTCAAAATGTTATATTCTTGCTCTAAAGAAGATGAGTTGTTGATAAGGGGCTCGAGTTTGATGGCAAGTTCGTCGTCGTTGATAATGTTCCGTGCATGGTATACAACACCTATCATATGTATTGAACTCAAATTCAACATGTGGATTGTACATGTAAAATAACATACCGTATGAGCCAGATCCCAGAATGTCTTCCAGCCTAAATCTGCCATCAACTCGGGTTGGAACACTATTCATGGTACATTGAGATATTCAAATTTCGAAGAGGTATTAGACAGGAAAGGTTGCATGCACATGCGGCACTGGCATCAAGTTGGTTGGAGCCTGCTTCAAGCCGGCTCAAGCTGGCTTAAACCGCCTTTCAGAGATAATGAGGTTCAAGTCGGTTCATGGAGCTAGGCTGAGCTAACTGAGGTGAACCGAACTGAAAAATTAAGTGAGCTACCCATTGCTAACCGAACTGCCGCATAACCATTGAAAGCCGAAGCCGAACCAGCCGAAGCCGAGCCACCCCATAACTAGATACAATGAATCTCTGGAAAAATATGAATCCGGACGAAGCGAGAAATGAGAGCAAACTCTTTTAGACAAATTCCCTCCTGCAGAACAGGTTGTCCTAAGAACACCGAGTGTCATCATTGATTCCGGAGGCAGAATCATTGTCTGGTATTTGCCCGGAGCCATGACTGGCATGATAATGGTTTGTCTCATCCACATTCATTTCTTATTTCATCTCATCCAGATGTATATGACAATATTCACAGACAGACATGCAATGCGCCATGAATTCCATAGGACATCTGTTGAACGATAGCATAACCACCAGGAAGGCTACTGAATGGAGGACCCATGAGTCCAATTTCTATCCGAGTCCAGATGGGAAGATCACACCCGGTTGCATCAATATATCACCCGCCTTGTTTCAGCAAGGCAGAGAGGTATGTCCGGTTCGCATCAATTGGTGTTGCTAGTCTAAAGTATTGTAGAAACATGGTTTCCCAAAACTTGATCCGGAAGATGGCTTCTCACCTCAGGTATCCGCTGCATTGAAAGGTGATGTTGGTCGCAATATCACAACCTCCCTTCAAAGATCCGGTATCCTTGTCTCTGCTGCACTTCGGGTCATGCACCCAGATCTATATTGGGCTGGAATCAAAACTCAAGTCCGGCTCGGTGAATGGGCGACCCAGTATCACTTAGAAGACATGTGCCATCATCTCAAACATTGGGCATCCGTCTTCAATGTAGTGTCAGTCATTTGCAATCGCTGGTCACCACCTCATAGAGATCCAAAATGTCGACCGGAGGCATTTGATATTATGACAACCGCAGGCGTTTATCATCTGGTCATAATGGATTTCATGAATCTCGGCATCAAGTTTCTATATGACTCTGGGTCAATGTTGGCCTCATCATGTCGCCTTGTCAGACATCACATGCATGTTGAACAGGGTAGCTGGATTGTCACTGCGTGATACATGTGAGATAGTATCCATAATTTTGTTGGAACTCCAAGGACAGACTATGCAAAATATGGCAATGTACAGCGCAGTGACCCGGTTGAGCAGAAAGACATCTAGACATGTGATGATGAATATTTTAGTCTACTCCGTTGATATTCACTTGTGCAATGTTTTTAGCATATGATAGTGGATATGCCGGATGACAGGCTTGTGAGATGTGACAGATACACCGGATTATCACCTACCAGATCGTATATTTGCCTGTACCGGATCATCACCTACCAGCTCGTATATTTTCCTGTACCGGATCATAGATACACCGGATTATCACCTACCGGATCATATATTTGCCTGTACCGGATCATAGGCCAGTGAGAATATTGATGTACCTGCCGGATGATAATCTGGCCAGATCTCCGGTGTATATCATTCGTCCGGCTCAGTCGTTTCCATTTTACACCGGATTCGCTATTCGAGTAGATTCCTGTACCAGTCTATACTATATACCCCCGGCCCACCCGTTCACCTTGGGTACACACATCCGGCCGGCCCACTCATCTCCATCGTAAACAGGATTTGGTATTAATAATGTCATGTATACTAGTAAATTCCTATATCACTATCTATATTGTATGCTCTCAGCCCATCCTTATGCTTCGGGTACACAGATTCATTCAGCCCACTCATATGGTCGGCCCATCTGTTTACCTTGGGTACACACATCCGGCCGGCCCACTCGTCTCCAATGTAAACAGGAATTAGCATTTATAATGTCCTATATACTAATACATTCCTATACCACTGTCTATATAATGTACCCTCAGCCCATCTGTGTGTCTTGGGTACACACATTCATCCGGCCCACTCGTATATCATGGTACAATCATGTCCATGGGCCCACATGGGATGGCCCGTTCCCAATGGTACATTGTCACACTCAGCTGTCCGTCTGAGACAGGTGAATCATCAGCAAACTACTAATTTGGTGACAGGTTTCACATGAGTCACAAGCGCCCACAGATTCACACAAGGTCTCACAGACATCACAGACATCACAAGTGTCACAAGGACAGTGCTGGTAAACATTGAAACAATAGTGTGCAGGAGGAGTAAATCAAAACAGTATATACTAGTATGTAGTGCATAAATCAAGTACTACTGGTTATATCACATGTGAAATAAGGATTAATATTCGTTAACAATAGTATGATAGTATGGCCGAAGCTAACTTACAGCGCACTCAGGCTGTACCACGTCGAGGACTTGAACCCACAAATGTCGGAATACCACTTTTTTTCCTCTCAATATGCATACGCCCTATGTTGAGGTCAGCCATTAATAGACACATATTGGCAGCTTCAACGCGACGGCGGTAGAGGTCCACAAGTACCATATGATGCTCCAAGGTGCAATCTGCCAGGGCTTTTTGAGCCTGGCACACTTTGTGTCTTGATTTAGCTGCCTCGAGGGCCAGGTCAGAGTGGTCATCCTCTTCGTCGGCTTGGCAAAATGAGGCGCAAACTGAATCAAACTCCTGACAACAGCAGATAAGAAAGTGCAGAGGAAATTAGGGGACAGATTAACTCACAAGCTGCACTCCTCCTGGAAAGCCGTCCTCCTCTTTGATTAAGCATGCCGATCGAGATGGTGAATGATTCGGAGGTCGTTGATTGTGAGTACAGGTGCAGCGGTGTGTTAGTGAGTAGTGATGACTTGGAAAATGATTTAAGTTGGAATATAACGAGCGCAAGGATCAAGAAGAAGGTGTGGAATGGCGAGAACTTGAACGAGAAGAGTTTCTGGAATGGCGAGAGGGTGTAGAATAACGAGAAGGAGACAGGGCTAGAGGCTCCATATGATGATGAATGTGAAGTTGGAAGCGTGTGAATCTCGCATACCTTATGTCAATACCATCATGTCCAAAATGCAGCAAAATATTCACGAAGGAGTCCAGTGTAGCTCGCCACCTTAGCCAGCCCCGAACCTCATGCCATAGCTCTATTCGCAATATGGTCGACATTTCGCAGTTCGCAGAGTTGGTCGAACCATGTCGGTGATCCGTTGATCCTCTCTCTTCTCAGTTTCCTTCGGATCGTAACAGGGAACCATATGATCCTGATCCTGGAGATGGAATGGATTTTGGCATTGGGGGAGACCACTTCGACACAGTGGGAGAGGAACTCTTAAGTGCAGAGGAATGGTACGAGGGCGCAGGGACTTGTTACTCTCAGGACGGCACAACCTTCTTGGACATATTCGACGCTGATGAGTATGCGGACTGCAGGAAAGATAACCTTTTTTATCCTTTTGCATCGAGGAACGAGTGGGAAGTTGCCAATTTTCTTCTTTGGTCCTCCCTCAGTATGGCGGCAATCAATGAATTTTTGGCACTCTCGATGGTATGTAATATTTTGCGCTGGCACTTTTCCTTCTTCTTGCCCTCTTATTGATGATTACCCTTGCAGATTTGCGAACTCAAACTATCTTTCAACAACGCTAAAGAATTACGAAGCCATGCCGAGATGCTCCCCAAGGGACTGAGCTGGAAATGTCAGGTCATTACCTCATCCCATAGCACGAAACACCTGATCCGACTATTCTGGAGGGATCCTGTTGAATGCTTAGAGATTCTGTTCAGCAACCCCCTCTTCCATGATAAGCTTGACTTTGTCCCTTGTCGCGTGTACACTACTGCAGCGCGGGTTCTGCGTGTATATTCGGAGTGGCTGATGGGTGATTTTGCTTGGGATATCCAGGTACGTGCATATGGGTCTCTACAATTTGCATAATCTCATCATAGGCTCTGCAGAACCAACTACCTAGAGGCGCTACAATCCTTGGGACTGTACTATCTTCCGACAAAACAAACATCACCACGATGACCGGTGCCAGGGTCGCTCATCCACTTCTTCTAGGCCTTGCGAATATCCGCATGCGCACTCGCACCAAACTCTCATCTAGGGCATTCCTACTTACAGCTCTCCTCCCTATCCCACAGTATTTGCACCCAAATCAACGGATGCGGGGCGTTCTTGAAGATCGCCTCATACACGAGTGTCTTGTCATTGTCTTGAAACCGTTGATGATAGCAGCCGAGATTGGGATCATGATGTCAGATCCGGTGGGCAACGTTCGTCATTGTTACACACCTCTTGCAGCCTACATTGTCGACACCCCCGAGGCATGCATGCTTGCGTGCATGCGTGGCAAAACTTCCCCATTCACCATGGCATAATATCTCGAGTTTGGGGATAGTTTTCATCATCCCAAACGCACTCGCTCTGTCACACTTGAACAGCTTGCAAACATCAAGGCCGACCCCAATAACCTCAAAGCTTTTTTTGAAGCATGCGCTGAATACCGGCTAAATGGTGTTCATGCACCTTTCTGGATGTACTGTACTGGCCATATGCTGATCCCTTAGTCTTTCTGACGCCGGAATCTCTGCACCACTGGCATAAGGAATTTTGGGATCACGACCTTCACTGGTGTCTTGTAGCTGTTGGAGCGCTGGAACTTGATTTTAGATTCTCGATTTTGCAGCCAATCACAGGCTACCGCCACTTCTCTTGTGTAATCTCAAAGCTCAAGCAAGTCACAGGGAGAGTTCACCGTGATGTTCAGTGCTACATCATTGGTTTAATTGCTGGTACAGCCCCTCGTCGTTTTGTAACTGCAATCTGTGCCCTTATGGATGTCCGATACATGGCGCAATCCCCTTCTCCCGATGATAACCTACTGACATCTATCGACCGATCACTCTTGGTATTCCATCAGAACAAAGATGTCATCATGACATTGGGCGCACGCATGGGTACTAAGAAACCAATCGACAATTGGTTCATACCTAAGCTGGAGCTAATGCAAAGCATTACTGCTAGTACGCGTAAAGTCGGTGCTCTCATTCAGTGGTCTGTGGATGCCACTGAACACGCTCACATATCCGAAATCAAGGATCCCGTGCGACATACCAACAATAACGATTACGATCTGCAAATCTGTCGTCACTTGGATCAATTGGAGAAGCTACGGCACTTTGAAATTGCCACGGCGCTAAAGAGTCATGTCGTTGATCCTGGTACCGAAACCGAGGATGAGGGGGGCGAGGAAGAGGGTACTGCGTGTGATGAAGAAGAACCAACTGATCCACGAACTGCGCTCCTAGAGGAGCTCAATTGTACATGTGTTACTACTAACTATTTCAACAGGGCCAAGGATATAACTGCTCTGTTGCATCAAGCTTGCCCGGGCCCACCTCAAACATTTACCACTGATAATGTTGCCATTCACCTGAACTTCAATCCGACCCACACCGGGATGAAACTTGATGACGTCTCCGACAATTTCAACCTACCGGACCTCCACCACGCTCTTTCGGCCTTCTTACAACGTGATACGAGGAACGGAAACATGACCCATGGAGTTGGGGTTCCAAGAAGGTCACTTATCGACCGTCCTCCAATTCTTCCCTTTGATCGAGTTCAAGTATGGCACACTGTTCGCTTACAACAGGTTTCATACCATGATTCGAGTGTTGCCTTACCGGCCCAAACCTTGCACGCCTCTCCTTCATCCCCTGAGTGGTTGAAAGGCCGAAGGGATGCTGTCCTTGTGAATATTGATGGACAGTATGAATGGCCCCAGTCCGGGTTAAAAGGTGAGCACTTTTCTATTTATCAATTTGGCCTATATATATTGACCCCCTCAGGACACACCATCTGCGAATTGCAGCTCATCATGCGCCCAATGCCTCGACAAGGTTCTCGTATTGGATGGCGAGATCAGTACCTGTGTTATGTCCATAACATGAAGATTGGCGCGGTCGACCCTGTAACTGGAATGCACGTTGTGAAATGTGCTAAGCACGCCAATGGTTCTCCAGTGGGTGATATAGTTCCCCTTCGGCAAGTTCGTTCATTTATCAACCTCATTCCTCAATTTGGGGCAGCAGCGGATGCACGGTTAATGAAAGCGACCTCATCACATTATTCTTCATCTTTTTTTTTGAACAAGTATTTTGATAAGCAAATCTATGATACTCTTTACTACGCTTCACAGGGATAGATATCTAGCTTTTCATGTTAATACTATTCTGTTTGACGCTTGTGATATCTGTGCACATCTGTGCACATCTGTGCACGCTGTGAGATCTGTGCGTGCTGTGAGACCTGTGCATATCTGTGCGCGTTGTGAGATGTGTAGCAGCTTGCTGATGCATCATGGGCCTACCTGGATGGTGATTCAGAACCTGGTGAGCTGTGATAAGGAAGATTTGATCAACACCAAGCAACAAACACCGCATTGAGGCCAATGCACGCCACGTCGCCAATGTTAGCTCAGGTTGACTAGTACTCAACGAAAAATGCTCTCCAACACTACAGTCTCGTCCCTCGTCAACATTGACCGGCTTCTTTGCGATAGAATCAGCTCTATCGGCATCCCTGTTGGTGAATTGCCACATACCTTGGACACCGTCAAACCCCTCCTCAAGCGTGAGCTGCAATCCCGTGTTATTCACAAGGGTGTCGGCAACGCAGTTAAAGTGCAGTTCAAGAACTCCATTTTTGACCAAATCGTTCCTTGAACCAAAATCGAGGTAGAACACCTTAAATTGATTAGGTACAATAGGCTTGCAGGACCAGATGCATACACTTGCAAGGGATGGAAATTCAACCGCAGGAAACGAGTCAAGCGGACTGAAGAGTCTGACTCAGAGTCTGATGAACTGGAGGATGATGAGGGCTCGGCTACAGAGATCAATGAGGAGGACAACAACAACAACAACAACAACAACAACAACAACAACAACAACAACAACAACAACAACAACAACAACAACAACAACAACAACAACAACAACAACAACAACAACAACAACGATGACAATGATGATACAGATAATGGCGGTGGCTCGAAGCTCAACTATGAGGGTTCACTCGGGTCGGCAATCCTTGGAAAAGACAATCCACTCGAAGGGAGTTGGGATGGCCAAGACTTTCAAGCTGGATCAAAGAAAAGACGACGACGGGTGGTGCACACTACCGAGACAGACATTCAGCGGCTCTTCTATACCATACAGTACCACTTGCACAACTCACTGAAGGACGACATCCCCTACACATTTGCGATGGGGGCACGCTACTGGACAGCAGAGTTTTCTACCACTGCTATTCCAGACGCTTTCAACGCCCAGAAGCCTGATTTATCCCTGTTCGACTTCGCACTCCTGAAGGAAAAGAAGTCGTGGGCAAATGTCCTGGCCTTCGTGGAGCACACCTCTTCTGATCTTTCCAAGAACAGAGGTTTAGCCGTGTATTGGGGGACAGCAATCAAAGCATATTTGATCATGCAACAACCATGGCGTCGATTCGTACTTGCCTACTCAATCTGCGCGAATATGCTTCACGCACATTATTTCGACTGCTCTGGTGTCATCATATCCCTTCCTTTCAACATTCACAAGTCTCCCGGCTCTGTACGCCTCTGCGATGCATTAGCTGCCCTCACACTTCCGGATAACCACTACCTGGGCCTTGATCCCACTATTCATATGTGTCACGCTGCGTGCAATGGCACCCATGTCAATCTTGCAGATGGGGCGATAGGCTGGGTGGAAGACAACGGGGGCAATGTCTATTCAATCATGGCTGTACTATGGAAGAGCCATGGGTTTTTCTGCAGGGGAACGGTCTGTTATCGTGTTAGAAACAAGGAAGGAGAGGAGTATGCTCTGAAAGATTGTTGGGTGGAGGAGTCGAAAAAAATGCATGAACCAACCGTTCGGAGGATGCTTAAGGGTGTTCCTAACGTCATCAAACTGATTGATGATTGGGATGTTTATTACAAGGGGCAGCCTGATTGCACGGCGCACATTCGCGAGAAATACGGCCAGGATCAACGAGACGACACCGCATTCTGTAATTGATTTCACTGGTGTCTTCTCTTGAGCCCTTGCGGGGTACCACTCTCTCAATTCAGCTCTAGAACGGAGCTGATTGTGGCTTTTCGTCACTTTGTAATTGGTGAGTGATATCAACTGTGCAGAACATAGTAGACTCGCTAATGAAGATGTATTTTAGCTCACCAAGCAATGATTGAGAGACGAGTCCTACACGGGGACCTCAGTCCCAATAACTTTGTCATACATAATGGCATTGGCTACTTCATCGACTTCGACCACACTGCAGTGTTAGCAGTAAATACGACCAGCACGTATTCGCCTGGTACTTCAAGTTTGTTTCCGAAATTCATCATGCTTGCTTTTGACTGGATTGTTACAGGGTACTATGCCATATATCTCAATCCGGATTCTCCAGAGCATGAGGAAGATGATTGATACCAACCTGGACACCAATCACCTGAGCAGGGACGATGCCCCGGCCAATGCTGTTCAATGGCTGATTGAACACAGGCCCTCTGATGACCTGGAGTCGTTGTTTTATATATTTTTCGAGTTTGTTGTGAAGTATGGGGGCGCGCATGGTGAATTGGCACCATCCTGGACTCGAGACTCGCTGCCATGGGTGAGTGCCTATGAAGCCTTGGGCAAGGCTGATCTCAAAGGGGCTTTGGGCACCTGCTGTTTCGCAAAAGTGGGGGTTGTCCTGGACCCGACTTTCATGGTCCAGATGACATCAGATTACTTCTCAACATTTAAACCTCTCGTTCAGCACTGGCAAGCTTTAGTTTGCCTCGCGAACATGCCCGACGAGAAAGAGAGAGTGGAGACCACTCACGACAAGGTTCTCGAGGTTTTGACTGCATTTATCGACACCTATGTTGAAGTCCCACCCATAAATCCCTCAGCAAATTCCAAACCTATTCCCGAGGTAGGGTCCGGGGGGGATAATCCTCGCGTAGGTCGTCCTTCAATTCCCGAGGCAGGGCCTTCAAGACTTCCACTGCGTCGCTCTACCCGGAATCTTCACAAGTCCCGCTGAAAACATTTTTGTCTGCAGTGCCCCTCGTACCCTCTCCACAGTCTGACCATCATATTTGTCTATTTGATATAGACTTTCTCTGATTCAACTCTGTAATTCTACTTGTCTTGTACCTCCTCCGCATTCCCTTATGATATCCTGACTTGTGCTTTTGCTGTGCGAACTTATGTCGCTTATTACGTAATGCACGACACCTACTTTAGTGCTAGATCAGCTATACTATCAACGCGTTCCCGGCTTTCCCAATGCCTCCAAGAAAGAGGGCCAAGCATTCTGCCCCAGCAGCAGCTCCCTCTCGACGAAGCGAGAGAAGCACATGAGGTGTTGGCGGCCATGTAGCTCAACTGCAAAAAACCGGAGAAACACTAGCAGCCCCAGCAAGGAAAGGACGCAAGGAGCCCATTGTTCAAATGAGTGACTCAGATGCCAAAGAAAACCCCATGGCTCCGTCACAGCTTCAGAGAATGAAGAAAAAAAATGTAATGCTCATTTTTCTAACTGCTACAAGCTAACGACACCCCAAGCAGTGTTCTGTTACAGCCGACAACCAAGTCAGATCAGGATCTCAGCTCTCTCGCACTCCCCATATCGGCCTTCCCACCAATCAGCCTCTTGGGAGATTTGGATTCAAGCTGCCCATGTCCGATATTCGCAAGGCGCCGTATTCCAGTGGTACTACCTATGCACGCCAAGCAACAGACGAAGATGACATCGAAGATCGGGATTTTGAGCGTGACAGGGATTCTGACTTGGAGCATGATAGGGATATAGGCTTGGAGCGCAACAATGGGGATGAATTTGAGGGTTCTGGCGAAAATGACAACCAGGATCCGGATGATAATTTCATGGACCACGAGGACGACCAAACGTAAGTGTTCTACTTCTCTAACCATCCTTCATTCATGCCCGTCGCAGAAACCGTGATCAATTCCAGAGTCAGCAAGAGGACGACACAGATGATTTCGATGATGGGTTCAACGGTGGAATGCAGGCAGATTTCGACCAAGGTATTGATGATGAGCCCGACGATGCAGCTCAACAGGAATCACAGGAAGGTATTTGAATTTTTTACGTGTCCACCTAGTCACCTTTTTTTTCCAGGATATTGTTGATGTCCTTGAGCGTCATCAGGCAAAGAATGGACTGCGTAAGGCTCCTTCGCAGGCTTCCCTCTTGAGAGCGAGACATGCTGAACGTCTCCGCTGCTCGAAGTCACCTCGACGTGCCTCTCCTTCTCGAGTGCAGCGCAGATACTCACCCCCGCATCACTCACATATATCTTCCACTTGCTCAAGGTCTCCTCATCGTCACACAAGATCTCCACCTCATCGCACAAGATCTCCACCTCGTCGCACTAGATCTCCACCTCGTCGCACTAGATCTCCACCTCGTCGCACAAGATCTCCTCCTCGGCACACAAGATCTCCACGCCCACGTTCTCCATCAGCTCATCAACATGAGTATCAACCATCTGCACGCGCTTCTTCCTCTCGCTTACAGTCTCCTCGTCGTCCTCCATCTCAGCCAAGCCAACCCTCAAATTGCATACAGTCCCTCTCCAAGGACACTTCTCCATCTGATCACACAACGTCACCCACTCTCCATTCTCGTTCTTTCAGTATCACACCTGAGCCAGATTCACGCAGCAGCAAGAAGGCACGAAAGATCAAACCAATCCAAGGGGACCCCATGAAGCTCGGGTTCTATCCACCTTCCTGGCAGGCACTTTTGCAGGCAGCAAAGGTGGAAATGTGTCTCCAAGCTGTGTTGACACATCCTGTTCCAGAGCTCGGAGACGCTCTGCAACTCGCGCAAGAAGTCCTGGACGCTGAACTCTGGAGGTACCACGAGAAGAAGATCAAAATGGATAAAGGTAAGTGTTTATCGCACCACCGGACTTCCTCGAATCTCATTATTTTACAAGGTTATTTCCCGGAGTACAAAGCTCAAATGTCTCGAGTGGTAAGCATCTCATTAACTGATGATCAGCGCGCTTATTTTATCATCAGCTCTGCGATGATTTGTTTACATTCCGCACCGAGCTGAAGAAAGTCATCATACCCATTGCGAAATCAGCATACAACATCTTCCCGAAGGGCACAGTCACACGCAAGGAGGATATACAGAAGCACGTCATCACAGCCGCCACTAAGCTCCTCAAGACTGGTGGTTACCTTCATGTTCCTGACTTGTCTAACGTATGTGATCACTCCTTGCAATGCGGCTGCTCACTGTTTATTTTTTCTAGGGCAAATGGAAAAACTTTGTGTCGCAAGCTCTCATGGATGGCTGCCTTGCTTTTTATTATAGCAATAGCAAGAAGGCGCTCAAAAATACAGACGAGTTTCACTGCACAATCCCTCCGAACGCGCTTATTCTCATGGCCGCTGTGGTACACTGTGATTTATTTTATTTTCTGTCGCTAATCAGTTAATAGATGAAGGGCGTCATCTCTGGGTTTTCTGAAACTGGTACCGACAAAGTACCTGACCTCTCCGCTGAAAAATGTAGGACCAACTTTAACTCGTTGCAGAAGTCTCTCGACAAACTGATGGACATTCCTGAACGTCGTGACGAGCTTGAAGATATGCTGGCACTGTGGGCTGGTATTGGGATGGGTAAGCTTGTTCATGGCGACTCGAGTGCAGAAGGCAGTGATTCGGAGGATATCAACATCATTTTATAATCTCGCATACTAGTAGTACTCATGTTTTACGATCTACGACAATCAGCACAGTTTATGCTTCCCGTACAAGCTTGCATGTGTCCTACAAATTATCTAAGCTTATACAGCATGTCTTGTCTGCAACATGTGTCTCGTCTGCAGACTCTGCACAGTGTGTTCTGTTTGTCAGTATTGTAGTGCTTGTATGACTTGTGAATCTTGTGATGCTTGTACAGTCTGTGATAGCTTGTACTACCTTGTGACAGGACTGTAAAGAGGGGACTTCCTTGTGAGCCTGTGAACCTTGTACAACCTTGTACAAGTACCCACTAGTTTGCTGATGATGTTGCTGTATTATGTGATGGTCCGACTCTACGCACCTTGCCAGTTTCGGTAATGCTGCCCTGTGGCCAATCTATATGTTCATCGGTAACCAGTCGAAATATATTCGGTCTAAGCCAACATCGTTTGCAGCTCACCATCTTGCCTACATTCCAAAGGTATGTCATTTTACCGAAAATCTGTTTGCCTGTGCTAATAATAGCTTTAGTTGCCCGACACGATCCAGGACATTTACGTTCCATGGTTTGGACAGAGTGCTACAGCAACTGTTCTCACACATTGCAAGCGGGAACTCATGCATGCCATATGGTATTTTTTGCTCGATGATGAGTTCATAGACACATGGGAACATGGCATCATCATCAAATTCTCTGATGGCATTTCACGCAGAGTTTTTCCTCGGTTTTTCACGTACGCTGCAGACTATCCTGAGAAGATTCTCCTCGCATGCATCAAATTTCTTTGGCGATGCCCCTGTCCTCGCTGTCTTGTCAACAAGGACAAGATTGACAGATTGGGCAACAGAATGGACCGGCGCCAGCGGGAAAAAGGTGTACGAGTTGATGATCGTCACCGGCAGTCTATGATTGAACGTGTACGTGAATTCATATTCAAATTGGGCCGCAGTGTTGTCAGTACTTTCGTCGAGAACTTGATTGGTGTTATGTCGATGGTTCCCACTCGGGTTTGTGGTGTTCAGTCAATCCAGTCAATAGTGACTAATTATTATACCTTCAGAATGCGTTCTCTGAGAAACTCTCAAAGTTCGGCTTCGACTTCCACTCAATGCTTGTCCCTGATTTTATGCATGAATTCGAGCTCGGCACGTGGAAGGCAACTCTGACACATCTTATCCGGATTCTCCATGCATGTGGAGATGACCTCATTCCGAAATTTAATGAAAGGTATGTTGCCTCCGAGCCTATTCTTAACCATTGACTCGTGCAGATTTTGTAGATATTGAATGGTCCCAACGTTTGGCCGAGACACAATACGTAAATTCAGCAGCAATGTCTCTGACTTACAAAACTTGCTGCTCGTGACTTCGAAGATCTTCTCCAGGTAAAAGACTCAATTCTTTTCTTTAAACATTGAAACTTAGATTTGTCGTCTACTAGTGCTCTATCCCCGTTTTCGAACTACTTATTCCAGATCATAACTCAACTATTCTCGACCTCCTCTTCGAACTCTCAACTTGGCATGCTTTTGGAAAGTTGCGGATGCATACTGAGACCACACTGCATCACTTCGACAACTGCACAACACGTCTTGGCCGAGCTTTGCGCAAGTTCCGCAGTGCAACATGCAACAAATTTGACACACGTGATCTTCCGCGAGAAACTGCCGCTCGTACACGTCGACGAGGTGCCAAAGCAGCAAAGGGGAAGGGGAAGACAAATGTTGCCCCACAAGCAGCCTCAAAACACCGAAAATTCAACATGTCAACATATAAGCTTCACGCACTCGGTGATTATGTGAAATCAATTTGGCTGTATGGGACAACAGACAACTACTCGACTCAAGTTGTAAGTAGTAGGCTCTTCGTGTCACACTCAAAGAAATCTGACTAATTACTCAACAGGGTGAGCTAGAGCATCGTCGCGTCAAACGGTTTTACGCACGTACAAATAAAAATCGATTCACGCGAGGTATCACTAAGCATCAACGGCGAGAACGGATACTCCGCAAGCTGCGACAAAAACATGAGCACATGGAGGCAGTTCAAACAGCTCAGAACAACCCGCCGGCTGACGAGACTGGACAGCGCCCCTCTCTCCATTTCGTCGATCAAGACCCCCTTCCTTATTCCTCACCTGAATCTCACTATCAAATTTCAACCTCGAAGAAGTATTACTGGGATATCTCGACTTGGCTCAGTAGACACAGTGATGATATTGCTGTTCAGGTGAGAACTTGTCTCTGTTATAAGTTTAAAACGATCGCTCATGTGGCCTCAAAAGGATTTCCTCCCGCGACTCAAAGTGCACATCCTAGGACGCTTGCTTGATACCCAATATGAAGGTGACGAGACAGAATTCACACCAGCGCAGCGTAACTCAGTTCATATCATCAACAATCGAATCTATCGACACAAAGTTCTCCGTGTCAACTACACTACCTATGCCCTCCGTCGAGCTCAAGATTCGCTCAGTCCACGCACACGAGCAGATGTGATGGTTCTTGCGCATGAGGATGAGAGCGAGAACCCACATCCATATTGGTATGCACAAATCATTGGAGTGTTCCATGTCATGGTTCGACATACAGGCCCTGAGTCCCAAAGCTCTGTACCACAGCGCATGGACTTGCTCTGGGTCCGCTGGCTTGGGCGCGACATGACTTATCCTTCTGGCTGGGCTGCAAAGCGCCTCCCTCGTGTCGGATTCCTAAACGACGACGATCCATCTGCGTTCGGATTTATAGACCCAAGACATGTGATCCGCGGCGTTCATTTAATCCCAGCCTTTGCGTATGGCTGCTCTCACCTGATCCCATCAACTTCTGTTGGTCGTCAGATGGAGGACGGAGGTTATGATTGGAATTATTTTTATGTGAACATGTGAGTTTCTATGATAATTAGCATAATACTATACTAACTTATGTAGGTTCGTCGATCGAGACATGTTTATGCGATACCGCGGTGGTGGAGTCGGCCACAAGCCTATCCGCGAAGCCACACGATGCTTACTCGATGACCGCGACGGACTCGACTGACTCCCATTTACGATGGAGAAAGTGCATGAAACTCAAGATTCTGACGAAGAAATGACAAACGATGGTGAGGATGATGACAATCCAGAGGATGAGGAAGATGCCGAGGAAGAGGATGCCATGGAGGGCAGTGACGACGAAGATGAGGACGAGGGCAGTGGCAGTGGCAGTGGCAGTGGCGAAGACAGTGATGAGGAGCGCCACGAAGATGAGGACAATGAAGGAGATGCGAATCAAGATCCACACACCACAGAATATCTCATCGACGACGATATCGCTGATGAGATGGACGAGTTTGGGTATACCGGCCTAGATCAGGTTCTCGTGGAAGATGAGGACGACGATGCACTACTGGACGACGATGCACTCGGGGCGGAAGATGGCGAAGAAGGTGGGCTGAATTATGATGAGGCTGAGGGGGTCGGATTTGCGGATTTATAGCGCTGGGGGCCAGCAGTACTCATAGTTACTGTACAATGATCAATCAGATTACACTGAAAAATGGACAGACCGAGTCAAATGCCGGAATAGGGGCGCACAGAGATGAACGGTGCAAACTGGTTCGTGTTCAAATGACTGTATTATTACTTTAGATCACAGTGCAGTATACTCATGGAAGGGACGCTAGGAAGAGCCGGCAGTGCCTTGCGAGGAGCGTGGGAGGCTCGCGGGTGTTTTGTACATGGTATGTGAGGCTTGCGAGGGAGCGAGGAGGCGTGGGGGATGTCGTAGATGTCATTTACGACGATGCGTCATACATGTGAGGCTAGTGAGGTCAGCGACGCGGCGTGGGAGTCCTCTCGGGAGCTGCCGGGCCTTTCTGGTTCCGGGCGGTTTTGCTGATGAAGTGCGCATGCATCCGCTGTATACGGTAGGCATGTCCTGTTGTTCACAGCCTCCATGATCTAGGCATACTTGCTTCAGCCTCATGGTACCCGTACGTTGAAGTCTGCTTCTACTAAATCAAATATTGAACATAACCCTAGTACCACAAATAGACTCCAGGAGTCTAAGCTCGATTGGACAACTGTTTTACCTCGCCAAAGAGTGGTCACGGTGAAGGCTTAGTACTTACTAGTGCTTTCTATCATGCCTCGTATTTTTTTGGATGCCTTTTCTTGAGCTTGCTGGCAAGGGCCCGTGCTTGAAGTAAACTAATGGTAAAACACACCTACGTCGTACGATATTTCCAAAGTCATACTAATTGAAGGCGAGTGAACTTATCATGTCTGTACCCTCGTGTCGTTTTGTATGAGATTTTGACCCGATGTGTGGCTGTAGTGCGGTTTCATGTATCCCACTTGCAACTTGCATATGTACTTTACAGGCTGCAACGCCCCAGCCTCGTGTAGTTCCCTAACAGAGCCTCAACCTCACCTTAGCCTTGCCGCTCACCTTTAAATTCTAGGGATCCCTGAGCACTCACCATATCATTCCCCTTGCACTGGCAGGCCTTCTGTGGACAAGTACTGCAGTTTCAGCTCTCTAAGTGTGTATTGACTACGATCTGCGTCCATTCTGCGCTCATGCGACACCTTTCACAGCGAGATTAGCAGTGGTTATCTTGCATTCACTAACCGAGGGTATCAAGTTGCATTACTCTCCCATCCCCTCGGTCATTCAGATCGATTCCTGTTTCTGAACAATCTTGCAAAACCTTTCAAAAAGGATTCCAGCAGCGGGACATGATGTCTAATCTTGATGAGGCCATCAAGCACCATCGGACTGCATTACTCCTCTGTCCCCCCCGCCATCCAGACCGAGCCTCGTCTCTGACCAATCTGGCAAGCGGCCTTCGAGACAGATTCCTGCAGCGGGGCATGATGTCCGACCTTGATCAGGCCATCAAGCTCTATCGCGCTGCATTACTCCTCTGCCCCCCCGGTCATTTAAATCGATCCGTGTCTCTGAACAATCTTGCAAACAGCCTTCGGGACAGATTCCGGCAGCGGGGCATGATGTCAGACCTTGATCAGGCCATCGAGCTTCATCGCGCTGCATTACTCCTCTGTCCCCCCAGTCATTCACGTCGATCCATGTCTCTGGAAAATCTTGCAAACAGCCTGAAAGAGAGATTCCAGCAGCGGGGCATGATGTCTGACCTTGATAAGGCCATCGGGCTCCATCGAGCTGCATTACTCCTCCGTCCCCACGGTCATCCAGATCGATCCTGGTCTTTGAACCATCTCGCAAACAGCCTTGGAGAGAGATTCCGGCAGCGGGGCATGATGTCTGACCTCGATGAGGCCATCGAGCTTCATCGCGCTGCATTACTCCTCTGTCCCCCCGGTCATTCAGATCGATCCATGTCTCTGAATAATCTTTCAATCAGCCTTGGAGAGAGATTCCAACAGCGCGGAATCATGTCTGACCTCGATGAGGCCATCGAGCTCCATCGGGCTGCATTACTCCTCCATCCCCCCGGTCATTCAGATCGATCCACGTCTCTGAACAATCTTGCAAATGGCCTTCGAGACAGATTCCGGCAGCGGGACATCATGTCTGACCTCGATGAGGCCATCGAGCTCCATCGGGCTGCATTACTCCTCCGTCCCTTCGGTCATTCAAATCGATCCTCGTCTCTCAACAATCTTGCAATCTGCCTCCAAGACAGATTCCAGCAGCGGAGCATCATATCTGACCTCGATGGGGCCATTGAGCTCTATCGGGATGCATTACTCCTCCATCCCCCCGGTCATTCACATCGATCCTCGTCTCTGAACAATCTTGCAATCAGCCTTCGAGACAGATTCCGGCAGCGGGGCATCATGTCTGACCTCGATGAGGCCATCGAGCTCCATCGCGCTGCATTGCTCCTCTGTCCCTCCGGTCATTCACTTCGATCCTCGTCTCTGAACAATCTTGCAATCAGCCTTCGAGACAGATTCCGGCAGCGGGACATCATGTCTGACCTCGATGAGGCCATCGAGCTCCATCGCGCTGCATTACTCCTCCGTCCCTCCGGCCATTCAGATCGACCTTCGTCTCTGAGCAATCTTGCAATCAGCCTTCGTGACAGATTCCAGCAGCGGGGAATCATGTCTGACCTCGATGAGGCCATCGAGCTCCATCGGGCTGCATTACTCCTCTTTCCCCCCCGTCATTCAGATCGATCCATGTCTCTGGACAATCTTGCAATCAGCCTTCGAGACAGATTCCGGCAGCGGGGCATGATGTCTGACCTCGATGAGGCCATCGAGCTCCATCGGGATGCGTTACTCCTCCGTCCCCCCGGTCATTCAGATCGATCCTCGTCTCTGGACAATCTTGCACTCAGCCTTCAAGACAGATTTCGGCAACAGAACGTCCAGTCTGACCTTGAAGAAGCATTTGGCTTGTACTCAGAATTCTCCCACCTGTCACATGCAGCATCTCGCACACATCTTAGTGCTACCAAGTCATGGGCGGCCTCCGCCGACGTCTGTAATCATCCATCTGCTCTGCTTGCTTATCAGGTTGCACTCACATTCTTGGATCAGCGAGTTGCCTTCCTGTCGTCTTCTTCGCATCACTTCGACGTCATCAGGGAGGCTGTCTCTTCTCTCGCTACGGATGCTTTTTCATGCAGTGTTCGTCGTGGTGCGTTGACGACTGCGGTGGAGTTGGTGGAGCAAGGTCGTGCAGTGTTCTGGACCCAGTTGGCACGCTTCAGGACATCACTCGATGAACTTTCTGTTTCAGGTGACGCCGGCATAGCCTTGGCAGAAGAGTTCAAACGATTGAGCTTTCGCCTTCGTAACGCGTTCGATCAGTCTACAGAAGACCAGTCTCCGCAAATTCGACCACTTACCATGCAGTGGGATGAAGTTGTCTCGCGCATTCGCATGCTCCCCGACTTTTCACGTTTTCTCCTACCTCCACTGTTTTCTGACCTCCAGAAGGCGGCCGAAGATGGCCCAGTGATCATCGTCAATGCCAGTCAGCGCAGCTGCGACGCCTTGATCATCCATAGTGCGGGGGGTCCTGTCCATGTTCCGCTTGACATTACACAAGCCGAAGTGTTCGAATCATCCTCAGAGCTCCAATCCCTCGCAGAGCAGTTTGGTTCTTCTGATTGTGAACTCAAGCTTGTCAGCATCCTTCGCAAGCTTTGGAATGATGTCATTGACCCTGTAGTCCAAGCTCTCAGGGAGTCTGAAGTTCGCCCTGGTTCGCGTATCTGGTGGTGTCCCACTGCTGAGTTCTCGCTACTTCCCCTCCATGCAGCGGGACCATACGAGAAGGGAAGAGACAATTTATTCGACATTTACATATCCTCTTACACCCCCACTTTGGCAACTCTCGTTCGTGCAAGACAGCAGGTTTCTCGAGATTCGTCATCGCAACATTTCGTCGCCATCGGTCAAGGCAGCCCGGTTGAAGGGAAGGAGCTCAAATGTGTCGCTCCTGAGCTAGCCGTCATCGCTCAGCACGTTACTCCCGTCATCTCCTTCACATCCCTTGAGGATGGCGACACAACAGTCGAGGGTGCACTCGATGCACTCGACCGTAATCAATGGCTCCACCTTACCTGTCATGGAATGCCGAATCGGACGCAGCCGTTCGAATCTTCCTTCGCCATGCGCGACGGGCCTTTAATGATCAAGGATATCATCCGATCCAACTGGCAGAACCCGCAGTTTGCATTCTTATCAGCCTCCCACACTACCGTTGGCGGCGAGGGGAGTCCTGATGAGTCGATCCATCTTGCTGCAGCCATGCAATTCTGCGGATTTCGCAGTGTGATCGGTTCCATGTGGTCTGTTGACGACGAGGTTGCACGCCAGGTCGTGTCTGCTTTTTACTGCAAGTTGATTGGTGATTCAAAAAGATTGGACTGCACAGGCGCTGCGGTAGCCCTACACAAGGCTGTGAGATCATTGCGCAAGAAGATTCCGTTAGAACAGCAGATTGTATTTGTCCACATAGGTGTGTAGTTAGAGACTCGATTCGCTATATTATATTATTACATTTGCTGTATTTCTAGTTGTTTTCATCCCCTCGCTCTGCTGTTGTTTACTTATTTCTGCATGATACTTTCTTGTTCTGTACTGTACTAGTGGCACACACCGGGTCCTGTTGAATAAATGTGATCTACTCCTGCATCGTCACAGCTTTAAGCTTGTCGTCAAGCGCGGCTGTAGCATATGATTCAAGTGGTGTTACCTGTGAACTACCCTTGCTGCCCCCATGGCGTATGTATCTGCTCATTTGTTCGGTACTACTAATTGCGACTTGTAGACACTATCATGCTGTATCATGCTGAATCCTCTTGGATGACATCAGATATCAGGATTTTGAAGAAAAGTGTACAAGAATACGAGTAAGATCAACTATAGTCACAAACATAACTCAACTATGTATACAGCACAGCACTGAACAAAGTCGTGTGCAAAAGAATATTACTTTGAGAACGCGAGTACTCACAGACTAAGCCACATGGGTTGTACTCCAACGTTTTAGATAATGTCAACATCATCGATGTGTCACGGATAATAAAGCCATAGGGCCGCCACATCGTAACGAAAATCGCGTATCCGTGCCCTTGGACCACCTTGCTTATCTCAGTCGATGGTACGCATTCGTAACCACCCATAGGCGTCCCTAGTCGATGTCCAGAGTTATAGATATACCCAGCACCGAGCTAGACAACTCGAGGTAGGTCATCAATTAGTCACAGTTAGTAAACCAAGTCAAGATCAAATCACCAACGAAACCTTACCCTCCGGATCAAACAACAGAAAACGTTGTGTAATGAAGTGACAAAGTCAGCATAATCGCAGGTCAGATGTGTAGGTAGAACGAATGGGCAGATGTTACCTTGCGGAGCAAGGTCTATCGGAGTCGAGCGAAATGTGTAATGGCAAGCGAGACCAAACAACAACGTCATTTTTTCCATTCACCCTCAGCTGTAGAGATA
The DNA here is from genome assembly GCF_016647785.1 of Suillus fuscotomentosus. NCBI lineage: Eukaryota > Fungi > Basidiomycota > Agaricomycetes > Boletales > Suillaceae > Suillus > Suillus fuscotomentosus. The sequence goes on from NW_024539587.1 coordinate 226,567, forward strand.
CATCGCTTCCCTGAAATATCAATACAGAGGCACACTATAGAAACCAGATAAACGAGATAGGGAGACTACATCTACGTATCCAGACGCTAGGCAGTTGAATTGAAGACACGCTCCCTCAGACCTGTTGAGCACTAGACTATCAACGGAATCCGATATAACTGCGGGGAAGGACTGACCGTCTGGACGTAATCGACTGTCATCCTCAAGATTGAACACCAGTTCAAACGCACTGTCACCTGAAGCCGGTTAAGCTGCGCATCGTCGCATATCAACTGGGCGGATGTTATAAGGATACACAATAGAATTGGCACCGATGTTGATTAGCGCGCACGAGAGACAGTATCAGCGGCCCCAAGTAGATTTACAGCAACGGTATTGCTCTCTTGAATACGTTTCAGGCGCTCATAAAGCACTTGTACCTCTCGGGCCGTGGTGTCAATCAGTTGCTGCTCTGTGGGAGGTACCGATGATGCACTCTGAGATTCGGGGGCGGGTGGCATGGGGTATGCGCCTACACCAGTTTGTCGAAGGAATTCAGCAAGCGTGCGAAGTGCCTGCATGAGTGCAGCCAGCTCAGCTGTAAATGAAAAGCGTAAAGCCAGCCACAATTATAGAAAAACATGAACGTACTTGCCTGCTGTATGTGCAGGACTATTTCCTGCTTGGTATGCGCTTTGTCTGACAAATAATGAAACATGTATAAGTGTGAAGGCAGTAGAGAGACTTACATGCCGTGCAAGCAATTACGTGCCTGCGATTGAATCCTTGCGACATGGTCAAGCGCTATTTGCATGTTCTGCTTTAGGACTTCTGGTGAATTTGGATCAATATGGATGGAATCATGCAGTGAGGATTGTGACATATAGACAGAAGCATTCTGAAAGCTAGATGGCGGGATAGATGATATGGACAGAGTGGAAGATTGACTGGAATTATTCATTTCGTTACTTGATAATTTTGATCAATTCCCAGTGGTGGGTTCAACCCGTGCTGATGGTTGTTTAGACTTGTTGTTCCGGCTATCATAGTACACACCCGTAAATAATCATGTTAACTTGAAACCATAATTCTCAAATATTCAACCAGTATGATTTTATGCTAGCATTGATTGTCTTCCTGCCTCCTCGATTTTAACGCCTCTAAATGTCTGTTCTCTGCCCACCAACCACGTATCTTCCGCCGATTGCCAAGATCGCGAGTTTCTCCGTCACCCAGCTTCTCGATGCCTTGACTTATCTACAGTCACTCTACCATCCAGAAGTCCGTGGCTCGCGTCGCAAACGTGTGCAGGTGCCTGTATCTAATGGAGAGCAAAATTTACGCCTTCGCCATGAAGATGATAGCGAACTCCAAGCTATCCGATCTGACGCATTCGAGCGCTCATATTCCATTCGGTGGCTTACCACTCTAATCACACAGCTCGAGGTCTGGCAAGGACTTATCGCACTCTGAGGAAGTCTCATTGGATGATCTTGGGACGCCAGAGTCTACCTTGGCTTACACAGAGATACTCGTCCAACAAGCCGCGTCACTACTCGCGATCTGTGCCGGGGTCGCTGCTGCTGGAATGATCATCCGTAACTTCGTTTTTGGTTCAATAGATGGGCAGAGGCGAGTGGAAGCTCAGCTCACAGATATTCCGCTGGACAACAATGACTACGGGAGTGTGGGAGCGCAGACATGGGGCGGGGCATGTGTCTTGGCAGAAATGATTGTGGAAGATCCTGAGCGATTTGGACTGGATTCTACCTCTCACGGCTCTGAATCACGCAGGCTCAATGTCCTTGAGCTCGGAGCGGGAACAGGGTTGGTTAGCTTAGTGGTTATGAAATTACTGGATGCATTGCCATCTTTCAACCATCGCGAGGTTCATGTGGTTGCGACCGATTTCCACCCTTCTGTGTTAGCCAACCTCAGGTCAAACGTTGACGCGAATATCTCCTCCACGCACAATCAAATGATTTCAACCAATTCCATGACCACTCATTTCCTCGACTGGTCATCATTCTCTACTACTCCTCGACCGGGTTGTCTTTCGTACCCATTTGATGTGGTCCTTGGTGCAGACATCATCTACGAAGCCTAGCATGCGGTTTGGATCAGGGACTGTCTGAGAGGGCTTGTGCGACGTCCTTCTGATGGCACGATATCTCCCGCCGCTTTTCATCTTGTGCTACCACTTCGTCCAACGCACGCATTCGAGTCAAACACGGTTGAGTCCGTGTTCCTCCAGGCATGCGATGTTGATCCGACCGGTGATGCTGATCTCGTCATACTATCGAAGGAATATATCACATGTGATGCCTATGGCGATTATACGCGAGGACAAGAGGACGTGGAGTACGTTTATTATAAAATTGGCTGGTCTAATGCACGATTGTAGAATTATATGCATAGAATGTAGATTACATAGAGTTACTACTAGCTATTCTTGTTATCCGCAACATGTCGCACGATAGATATCAAATTACAGTTCGATACCGCCCATCATTGATTCCAAACGTCGACTGCTCGCACGCGACTAAAGCGCCATTCAGGGGTTTAGGAATTCAGATTTGAATTCACATGGTTGACCTGGCCATCTTTCGTGCGCAGCGTGGTATTTGCATCATGTGGACACATTCTTGCGTTATCGTCAAGCGCCCTTTTATCTTACATCAATGTGTCCATACCTCCCATTTCATCCCAAGGAATGTCCACTACCTGGTGGTCGCGATCAAGCAAGCAGCAGCAAGACGACCAAGATGACCGTGCTTCTGAGTTACAGCTCGGCGAAAAGGATCAGGGTATTCAGAAGCCACACAACGACAATGCTGACTTGGGTCCTGGAGAACTGACCTTTGAAGAAGGTGCCCTTGCTCGCCATTTTTTCAACTTGCTCGTCTGACATTATCCAGATACTGCGGGTGGCATGGGTCGTTACCTTGGTGTAACATCTTGCACTCTCCTTATCGTTGGAAAAATTATTGGCTCCGGCATATTCTCAACGCCGTCCTCCATCCTCTCCAGCGTGGGCTCAGTCGGCGCTTCCCTTATGCTTTGGGTCCTCGGTTTCTTGCTTAGCTTCTGTGGACTCTTCATATGGCTCGAGTTCGGCACCATGTTCCCTCGCAGTGGCGGAGAGAAGGTATACCTCGAGGCCGTCTACAAAAAGCCCAAGTACCTCGCTACGATAATATTTGCTGCCAACGCTATATTACTTGGGTTTACTGCGAGCAACTGTATTGTCAGTCATCTTGTTTTGTGTGTATATTCGGCATTGAATCTTGACTGCTTCGTCAAGGTTTTTGCTAGCAAGTGCGTATTTTGGATTTGACGAAACGGCTCGACTGATACGATGTAGTATCTTGGTTGCCGCAGGTCAATCCGCAGGTCGCTGGAATCAGCGTGGAGTTGCACTTGGCGGTGTGTCTTCTACCTAACTGGCATCTTACGGTCGTTTCATGGCATCTAGTCATGTTCTTCGTAACCTTTCTACACGGAATAGCCCCGAAGACCGGCGTACTGATTATGAACGTATGCAAGTTTTCATCTTTACACTATCATTGTATTCAGCATATTCCTTTCAGTTGCTCTCGATATTCAAAATCGTAATTTTGGTATTTGTTGTGGTCACAGGCTGGGTAGTTCTCTCTGGTAAAACCCGCGTTGTGGATCCGTACTATAATTTTAGAAACGCGTTCGCGGGGAGCTCCACGAGCAGTAACGACGTGCGTTCAATGATGTTCCTAGATGCCCATATGTTGATTATGGTCTTGACAGTATGCTACAGCCACCTTCAAAGTCCTGTACGCATATACGGGATGGTCCAACGTGAACTACGTGATGAACGACGTCCGCAATCCAGTGAGGACGCTCAAGATTGCAGGCCCGCTCGGTCTTGGTATATGCACCGTTTTGTACTTGCTTGCAAATGTGGCTTATTTCTCTGCTGCAACCAAGGTGAGAACTTTTTTATCCTCACTACGAACGAAACACTGAATGGTATCGATAGACGGAGATTATCGAGTCTGGTGTTACTGTCGCTTCTTTGTTTTTCGGGAACGTCTTTGGTTCTGTTGCAGAGCGTGCGCTATCGGTTTTCATTGCTCTCAGGTGAGCCCGACGTCCTGAGTCTGAGGGTTTCCTGACTCGTGGTTTTCATATAGTGCTCTTGGAGTGAGTCCTATGTATTTCGTATCATGATCTCTGTTTGATGATGCGCCGTAGAACGTTATCACTGTGGTAAATCGGGAGATGCTATGGAAATTTGTGACTCAAGAACTTTTCATCTAGACTTTTGTGGCTGCACGAGTAAATCAAGGTTCGTCATACCGACATCATGATTCTAACGTAGCTTATGCTCCAATCACAGAGCTCGCGAAGGAAGGGATACCCTTACCATTCGGAAACAAATTCTGGGCCTCAAATTGGCCCACTGGGAAGTCCCCACTTCCAGGATTGATAATTCATTTGATACCCTCCGTAAGTACTACCCTGGAAATATGATACCAATCTGAGATTGGTCTTCTAGATTATCGTCATTATCGGGCCTCCCCCAAACATTGCTTACCCTTTCATTTTGGACGTTGAAGGATACCCACAGCAAATTATCAATTTCTTTATTGTCATCGTACGTCTCTCAACTCTGTTCTCGAGTGTTTCTTACCTCTTGATGCCGCTAGGGTTTGTTCTATCTGCGATGGAAGAAGCCAGATGCCAATCGGCCATTCAAAGGTGAGCAAACATGTCGCTCTTCCTGTATGGTACGTTAATGCGTATGATGTAGTATGGTGGCCTCTCGCTGTATTCTTCTTGGCTGCTGCTTGCTTCCGTGAGTTACCAATCTACAGCTCCAACACTTTTTTCCCTAACCAAACCTCCACACAGTCCTCATCGCTCCCTTCCTGAAACCAGCCAATAGCGTCGGCGACACCCCACCACTGCCATATTACCTGTACGCTTCTTCCACCAGCACTTATCCACGCGTCCCTCATTCTCATTCCTCGCTTGTCATATAGGTACTGTCTCGTCGGAATCGCCATCATGTTCGTAGGCGTGCTGTACTGGTTCGCATGGCGAATCATGCTGCCTAAGGTATTTGGCTATGAGCTTGTACCGAGGAAGGAGATGTTGGACGATGGGACTTTTGTCACTGTAGTGAGTGTTGGCTTTTTATTCTGTCTCCTGGTTTGGCTTACGGATCTTATTTTCAAGTATTTGAATCGAAAGATGCAGTGATTTGGAGGTTGATTGGAAGTGCTGGTAAGTTGGTCTTTGTATTAATTTAGTGCGATGTCGTTATGCACTCAACATGCGTAGTTTATCATTCATGTATTCAGTATAGCACTGCCGTATAGTGTCCTTCTGGTCTGTGCCGCCTGGAGTTCTTGTCAACAACACCTGTGTTTTGACTCAATCATCAATCCCGTCGGAATTCTGGCCTCATGACATTTTCTGCTCGAATCGATGAACGCAATAGTGCCGATGGATGATATGTGCAAGTCTACACAGTGGGAGTACGTATCCGAACCATAATATGCCAGCGCACCACACCACCTACATACGAAGGAAAGATGCATATGACGAAACATGTCGAACATAGAGTCACTGACCCCAAAGGACTGCAAAAAAAGCTCACGCGGTTTTGAGATGTTGCACACCACAAAGCTCTCTACTAAATATGTAGCACCAGCGCACGATGCAGAGGACTGTCAACAAGCACAACAACGCGACAAGAGCGATGCAGCCTTGCAGTAGTTAATGCATGTCCAGCGCTAGCACATTCGTTGTCGCAACGCGGTTTTCTACGAACAACGCAATAGATGCCAAGGTTGCGCCAATATCGGAGGGGAGTGTGCTAATGCCTGAGGAGAGGGTGTGTGTCGTGTGCGCGAGGTCCTCGACAGAGGTGAACAGGTTTGCTACGAGTAGCCTAATAAGCACGAAGGTTGTCCTAATGCCTGAGGAGAGACCTCGACAGCGATGAGCAGGTCTGCTAAGAGGCTCCACATGATAACCAGGAGGATTGTGTTAACGCCTGAGTAGAGTGTCTGTGCTCCACGGGAGGCGGTCGAAAATGTCCATCACTCGTCGGACGGCTGACAACATCAACGATGGCCATTGGTTTTTATGAATTGTTGAGGGCTGGAACTCATCAGCATGTATTGTAAGTGAAAATTGTAGTACTTGCTCAGTGTGGGGGTCAATTGTATTGATGAATCCATTATCCAGGTAATTCGAACCCAGCGGGTGTCGTGTCCACGTCATTCCTACAGGTTGAAGCCATGCACTTACACTCGTGGCCCATGCACTGCCCCTCAACGCGCAACATCTGACTTGGGCGTACACATCAGTGAACTGGTGAGGAAAGTAGAAGGTCATATATCACAATATATAGTACATAATCACAATAATTAGCACAATTCTGTGATCGAGCATCACATCGTCATATTTGCTCTTATATCGGAAAGGAGTTTTACATGATTTCACTATAAAACTTCAGGATCAGGAAAAGATCTCATTATCGTTCAACCTAAAAGTCGAAGGGAAGGTGGAACAAAAGCTGCTGGTTGATCTACATGAATCAAAATCGCCACATGAGTGGTAAGGTTCATAGTATTCAAGCTAAAAATAAAAGTCCGTATCTTTCAGGGAACAATGCTACGTTAACCTCGGCCGGGGACTGTATATGTGCGTCCGCTATTAAATGTTGATAAATCTACTTGAAAAGCTGGTTTTCCGTCACTCTCAGGTCAAACTGACATGTAAGTGTGAAAGCCGGTATCTCCCTAACTACGAGATATTCACTCGACCACGCGACCATAGAAAATTCCTTCGTGCTTTCGACTTTTGAATGTCATCAAATTTGACATTCCGATGTTTGTCAGTTATGTATCAATTTAGAATGTGTGGGAATAAGCTATGCCTTTCCGTAGTAGCCGGGTGATGTCCACATTCACCACATACAGAGGATGGTCTACGATGACGAGACAAGGTTAAGAGGCCAAAATCTTCCAGAGCAACGACAGTGTTGAGCGACTGTGCGAGAATGAACATAAGTACTGCTTGTAAAGGGCGATACGACTTGGATGAAAATGGTCACGTACGAAGCATGGTCCACGATGACAAGACAAGGTTAAGAGGCCAAAATCTTCCAGAGCAACGACAGTGTTGAGCGACTGTGCGAGAATGAACATAAGTACTGCTTGTAAAGGGCGATACGACTTGGATGAAAATGGTCACGTACGAAGTATGGTCCACGATGACAAGACAAGGTCAATCTAGCCAACATATTCCAGAGCAACGACAGTGTGTTGACCCACTGCGTGAGAATGAACATAAGTACTGCTTGTGAAGTGCGATACAACTTGGATGAAAATGGTCACGTACGAAGTATGGTCCACGATGACGAGACAAGGTTAAGGGGCCAACATATTCCATAGCAACGACAGTGTGTTGACCCACTGCGCGAGAATGAACATAAGTACTGCTTGTGAAGTGCGATACGACTTGGATGAAAATGGTCACGTACGAAGTATGGTCCACGATGACGAGACAAGGTTAAGGGGCCAACATATTCCATAGCAACGACAGTGTGTTGACCCACTGCGCGAGAATGAACATAAGTACTGCTTGTGAAGTGCGATACAACTTGGATGAAAATGGTCACGTACGAAGTATGGTCCACGATGACGAGACAAGGTTAAGGGGCCAACATACTCCAGAGCAATGACAGTGTGTTGACCCACTGCGCGAGAAAGAACATATGCTGTGTTTCTCTGATGACTGGCAGCTGTATTTTGCTTGCAAAATACAACGATGTGTTCGCTGTGCAAGCGAAAGTACATATGTGTAGTGTCTCGAGACTTCGACGCTATCTGCTTTAGAAATGTACTACCAGTCAACAATTTCCGCTAGTTGAGAACCCTGGCGAATAAGTTTTACCTTGGGAAATGTCTGTTATCTTATACATTGCACCACAGCACCATCGCACCGTGCGTCATTTTGCGCTACAAGAAGAATTCATCATGTGCCGATTTGCAACCACAGGTATACAGCTTCCCGATGTCGCGACGGTGTTATCGATTGGCAGAGTCAGAAATTTCTACTTGACTATCTGAAATATCATCTGCGTGACTTGGGAAGTCGATACATCTTCCCATTTGCGCTCATCTCACAGGTTCATACTTCTTACCCATGGTTAGGTTGACAACCAGAAATCACAGAGATCGCCATGATCATGCTGTCTGTCCTTAATTTAGCTTATTGGGCACAAGTAGGCGGGTCCACGAACGAACTGGACTTTAGATGCTTCCAAATAGACCATTCAGTGTTAGTCACTCGGACCAAGCAGATATTATGAAGCATCCTATATTTTGTGCCAAATCATTCCAACTCATTTTACAGCAAGTAGAGGATTAAGCGAGGATAATCAAAGCATTAGATTCAAGTCGAGTGCAAACTAGGTAGTAAGGTAACACAATTGTAAAGGAGCTAGGGCGAATCAAAAGCGGCATCATCACGTTGTGCCCTCTGTCTTGTGAGCGTGTTGACGGACATATTAGCTTTCGCTGTGTCACTGAGGCCATCCCGATGATTCCTTCCGAAAATTTTCCTAAAGAGAGTTCAAGCGAGGCTTGTTGAAGAGTAAATAGCGCACCGAGTCCACCACTCAAGGAGTTTGTTCACCCTACGCTGCGCTTCTCGACCAGGGGCTTTTTCAAAGAAATCTACGATGGTCCGCCAGAATTGCACATAGTCAAAGTCACCATCAATGGACCGCCATGAGGTTACAGAAGAAAGTGCGAATCGCACCTGCCAGAGTGTGGTCATTATTTATCATGAATCTGAACAAAGACTGTAACTCACTTGACATGCGATGTATGCGATCGAGCGGGGAGTAACTTTTTCCATCTGGATGATTTGTGCGACATGTTTCTTGACCTTCATTCCGGCGCAAGACTTCTTGGCGCGTGTGTTGTCCCTGATGACATCTGCGCCGTCACCATCGCCTGCAACGTCCTTTGCTGAAGAGGGCGACGTGAAAACAGCTTTGTAGCCCTGAAAACATCTGTCAGGTTGTTGTCAGGCTGTTTCACACTGCGACGAACCTGAATGAGAATTTTGCCTTTGAAAAGGCCCTCCTCTAGATCGTTTGGATCCGTGGTGTATTTGTCGTATAGGAATGCCGGAAAAGAGAGATCTGTCACAACGTGGCCCTCTGAACGATCTCGGATCCCTGTCCTTACACTGGTGAACAGTGAGTGATCATTCCGGGATTGAGAGTGAACTGCTCACTCTAGGTTGTTCCAATCAAGCTCAGCCGGGCAGAGCAACTTGCCACATACATCATGGGTAAATCCACGAGAATGTTTATCGTCGGGGTCAACAGGGTGGGTCGGCTTGAAATCACGATTAACCCATTCCGCAACGAGATTCTTAAGCTTTGAGGTATCGTCTCCTCGGGCGCTATCGGCCCCTTGCCAAAGCTAACAAAGACTCAGCATGTCACAACAGTTGATATTGATAAAACATACCATCTTCAACATATGTAAGTACTCGTCGTACTGCGTTTCCGAGCCTTTCTTATGAAACCACGGTAAGGTTCTCGTTAGGGTGCCGTACCCTATCTGCAGTCGATCTTGACTATGTATCCACGCCAATGAGTAGCAAGCGTGAATCAATGGCGAAACACTTACTCAAGAGTATGGTCCTGGTCATCAGTCTCGCATCTTCTGTCGTTTTCATTGACGAGGTCTTCGATATTATCGAACAGTGTGACAACGCGTCTGATCGCTCTTCCTCGAGCCACAAAGTAGTTTGTTTGCCTGACAGATACGGTGAGACAAACAATTCAATACTGGTAATAGGTGTCTTACTTATTTTTGGCTGCGCGCCCTGACTCGAGAGCCTCCAACTTTTCCTCTAATTGAGCGATTCTCCGTCTCTGTCGAGCTGCCGCTGCATCGTGTTCCAGTTGAGTGCTGCCCTCATTCCGGCCCTCGATCTGCGACATGTCGTCATCGTCTTGTGGAGCCTCGGTGTGCGACGCGCCGTCTGTATCCCACCGAGTCTCGGTGCACGACGTGCTGTCCTCGACATGCGCCATAGTGATACTGATAAGAGAGAAAATAGGTTAATAGAGAGAAAGAATGAAGTAGATTGATGAAGAGAAAGTGTGAGACGAGGACTGACCAGCTGCACTTTATATGCTGGTCCAGACAGCGCAGGTCGCCTAAAAAGCATACTGGGAAAGATATGAATGAATGCCTATTTTGGAAAGGGCATTAACGTTAGCATAATTAAGGTTGAACACATAGCTCCGAGTCGCTGATCTTACTACCAGTATGACAGTGAACATAGAAAACAGGGCGGCCTCGACTTAATTCCTTCAAGTGTAGTTATACGAGATTGGACGTGCAGCTGTCGGATTCTCAGAGTGAAGTTGCAGTCGCGCGGGCGGAAGATAGGACTAGCTCCCGCTCCGAGTCCACGATGTGTTGAGCAAATTGCGGATCTAGGACTCGGCAAAGTGCAGTTGCCTGAACAGGATATAGAAAACCTTGACATTAACGTAGTGGGTGACGCGAAGAAGCGCTTGACAGCGACCACCTTGATGTAAGCGTAGATTTCAAATCAGATAAGCGGAATCCACGAGTAACCCATAGACCGGATTCGAAGTAACTGGGCGAAGCGAACGATGTTTATGAGCTTCCAACGTTCCGCATCCTTCGACGAAATGAGGAGTTTCGGCGAGTTCTGGGCACTAGCCAGGCATTGGCAAGTGTCCTCAACGCAGAACATTACTCGACGAACATACGTTGTCATTCATTTTGGTAGCTACTAGGTGCGTAATTAGCACATTGCCTGGTAAAACAATGATGGATTCAACCTTGGGCGAAGCATTGTATATACACCGCAATTGCAGTCACGGCGGTCGCAGCAGGTGATCTACCCTCTCAGGTTCCACACCCTCTAATTGGCCCGCCTGCACGAGCGCCTCGGCTTTCCTGCGCGTCTTACTGAGGTAACCCCCCATCTTGTCGTGCGTGGCTATCAGGCAGAAAGTCTGGCGCAGATACGCGTCCAGAAGGTAAAGGTGATTTTTCAACTTCAGCAGTTGAAGCCTCTGATTCCGTGACGTCAAAGCGTACTTTGAGAATGCTCTTCCTCCTTCCGATAGAACCAAACTGGGATTGATTGGCAAAACCATTCTGTCCATTCTGAGTCACGGGTTGATTTGGAGTGAGCATCCATGCCCCAGGGGGTGCCGGGGTGCGTAGAGGAAGAGACTTAGCGCGCGACAGAGAAGGTATTGGCGTGAGCAGTCCATTGCCTGCTGGGACATTTGTCTCCGAGCTCCGTTCAGGTTCAGAAATAGCTCGAGATAGAGGTGTCGATGACAATGACACAGTCAGAGCCAACTCGGATGAAGTAGGAGGTGGTGATGTTTCCCTCAGGTGCTTGGGCGGTACGGGTGTAGCAGCCCACGCTCCAGGAGGCTTCGGGGTCTTCATTGCGGTATAGTTCGGATTGGCAGGGCCATCCTCATCCATTCGGACGGGTGTAACATCCGCCTCGTGTGTCTCTACTTCATCTTCAGAAGATGAAGGGAGAACAGAAAGATTAGAAAGATCGTGAGGCGGAGATGGAGTGCGGAAGTCAAGAATGGAAGTGCTTGACGCAAGACGGCGCGGTGGAGTTGTGAGCGCGAAGGTGGGAATGGCTTCAGAAGAAGATTCGTCCCGAGGAGCGGAACTGGTCATTGGCGGCGTTCCTGGGGGAGTGAAGGATGATGGCATCGCCTGCTCTTGGGACTGAGAGTTATCTAGTGGAGAGTCTGGAGTAGGAGGTCGGAACGAGGTCGCTGAAGTTGAAAAAAGAGCTCTGTGAAGACGTGCTTCATCATTGGAAGAAACACCAGGTGTTTGAACGACTGAGTGTAGCCTTGGTGGCGAGGATGGTGGAGACACCAGAACCTCTGTCTCTGGCTCGCTGAGAGGATCTTCTGGGAAAGAATTCGAAGGTCGTGTGTCTGGAGCAGTCAATTGCGGAGCAAACTCCGACACGGATTCCTCGTCGCTCGCTGTATATTCTAAGATAAGAAGGTATATTGTCAAGCTAAGGGAAATACGGGTCTTACCTAAAACCATATCCTCATCCCCAAATGCACCGTGGATGCTAGTACGAGGGTGAATACTCCCCAGATTCAGTAAACTTTGTCAGCCGCTTGCGATGACCCTTCTTGAACTTCTCCTCATCGTTGGCTTTAGGAGTGGAAGAGGCAAAACTGCCACTGTTGAAAAGACCATTCTTCTTAGATGGCGAGGGTACTGGAATCAAGCTCGACCGATTGACGCCCGACGCTCGGTTGGATGCGAGCGAGCCTGGAGTCGGCGATGGCGAAGAGATGGTTGGCGTGTGGTGAGGTGAGGAATCAGGCTCCTTGTTGCTGCGTCCGCCTCGTTTAGGCGAACTCTCCAGATCTAAAGGAGGAAGCTGATGACCCCGCGAAAAACCCCAGCCAAATCTTGAAGCAGCCGCAGGCTTAAGTGGTGTAGTACGGGGTGAAGCTTTGCCATTATTGGAAGGAGACAACGAATCTGCACCCTGCGGCGGATGAACGGACGATGATTCATCGAGCATCGAATCTATTTTGCCTTTGTGAGAATGCACCTTCACAGCCGTCAGTGAGCCCTTGCTTTGAGCCTCTGGGGTGAGGCGAGGTAAACTAGACGATGCACGCAAACTCCTCCCACTCTTGCTTTGGGAAAGATGGTCACTCGCAGATGTAACTTCATTTCCACTGCCGTCATAACTATGATGTCTCGTTGTGTTCCATTTGGGCTGTGGTGAGTTCCAATTTTGCTCACGTTCGTGCGTTACCTTTCGTTCTTCTTCCACTTCTTCTGGGTCTCGTAACGAGTCATGACTAGCCTGTGAACTGGCAGGAGAGCTGGCACCAGATAATCGAGAACTGGAACCTCGCCATTGAAGGGATGCGAGCGTCGGTGTCGCATACGCTGTGACTGATGGAGGTCGGCTGGGGTAAGTGTGGGAATGATTCGAATGTGAGCTAAGACTTGAAGACGGTCGAGGTGGTGGGTGTCGTTTATTCCATTCTCGTTCACGCTCGAGGTAGCGGTCCCCGTCAAGCTCAGCCATCCGATCACGATCTGAAGGTCATTGAAGTGGTGTGAATTAAAAAGAAATAATCACTTACGATCTGCCTGTGAGCTCATGGAACCTGACCTTGAGCTCCAATCATCATCAAAACTCCGAAGCGACGCAACGCTACCCCTTCTATGCAGAACCCTGCCGCTGAGAGGTGAAGTCGCTCCGTTCGAAAGGGATTTAACGTGAGAAGGTGACGTCCAAGGAATTTCTTGAGAGTGGCGTCGGTGGAACTCCAATGAGTGTCAGTGATGCAACTCAGGGATGACAGAACGTGATGGTGCTTTTGGACGGTTCCACTCGCGTTCGCGTTGGTGCATCCGATCTTCTTCACGAGAATGGTATTGTTCTTTAACTAGAATACCATGATAAGCTCGCCTCGAAAAAATAATAGCAAGTGGTAATCTCACAATCAGCATCAGAAAGTGATGAGCTCGCCCTTGGCCCTGCGCATACTGTAGGTGGGTGACGTAAAAGCGAAAAGACACCACCTACCTGGCAATTCGAGACTGGCATGCCGAGACTGATCCTGATGTCGCAAACTTCCGCGCAATGAAATGGAGGAACGGGGCCGCGGCAGAGTGGTTGACGGGCGACTGGTACTTGGCCCAGGTATCGCGGTGCTAATACTAATGGAACAACAATAAGAAATGTTGCGGTTAGCCATTTTGAAAATGATTGCCTAAGTCTTGATCGCTCACGTTTATGCGTTACTTTCGTTCTTCTTCCATTTCTTCTGGATCTCGTAACGAGTCCATGATGACTAGCCTGTGAACTGGCAGGTGAGCTGGCACCAGATAATCGAGAACTGGAACCTTGTCGTTGAAGGGATGCGAGTGTTGGTGTCGCATATGTCATGACTGATGGAGGTCGGCTGGAGTGAGTGTCGTCTACATGAGTCCCAAATGACTGGGAGGTGACTGAACTTGAAAGCGTTATTGTGATCGCGTCACGTCAAGTTGTGGCGCTTACTAAATGACTTGCGTGACAACCTTGAAGCTTGACCAGCGTTTACCAAAGCTCCTGAATATTGCGCAAATGATGTAGTCTACTGGTTCCTATCTAAGTTGAGCTATGAAATCAACAGCATAATTGGCGCAGCCTAAGAAAAGTAAGCGTATTGTAGGCCTCCCATCGCTTTAACAAAACTGGGTCGAGAGCGATGACTTTGTCAATGTAATCTTCGAGCGAGTCATGTAGTGATTTAAATTCTATACCAGAAAATGGAATCTCAACCAATTTCCCGGTCCTAAGTTCCCGTAAAGCACACTTGACAGCAGCGGCAGACGTGCAAAAAAGGCTCTTGAGGCTTGTGACGTACTCGTAGAGCTTGAGCTCTCTCACGGTATTCAGAAGAACGTCCCACACCACATGGTTTTCAAGGAAGTGTAAGGCTCCAGTCTCGTCCTTGCCGAAAACATACTTGGGTGGGAATGTCGCACTATCGAGCAGGTCCTCAACCTCTGCTGCCTGGTGATCCGGTTCGGAGGTTGTCGACTGTGGTGGAGGACGCAGATTGAACCCGCGCTGTACACCTGCGCGTGCATGCTTCTTGCACGTAAGCATGATAAACCTGCAGGGCTCCGACAGCGACAGGTATAACGTCTTCCAATTCGAAGCGGCCCATTTTTTCCCGAACGCCTCTGTTGCACAACCGAAAATTTCAGTCGTTGCCAGAAAGGGGTATGTATTGACTTACCTTGATTATATTCTGCTGTTGCAGAAATTTCCAACTGCAGTTTAACTACCTGCTCCCTATCCGTCCCCGTCGGTAAAGAGAGCTCGTTCACCGCATAGTCCAAAATTTTTGTCCTAGCGGACGCAACGATTCGCATGTGTCGAGTATTGGTTATGTCGTATGGAAGCTCCGACATACTAGGTTGGGTCACGGATGTAGTGGTAGGTTGAGGGGGAGCTGCCATTGATGGCAGCAACTCTGACACCTGGGACTGCGAACCTGAACCGCTCACTCCTCTCTGTAGCGAATCCGTCAGCAATTTACAATTGTCTTAATGTCAGTCACCTACCGTTCTAGAC
Source organism: Suillus fuscotomentosus (assembly GCF_016647785.1). NCBI lineage: Eukaryota > Fungi > Basidiomycota > Agaricomycetes > Boletales > Suillaceae > Suillus > Suillus fuscotomentosus. Next base: position 241,759 of record NW_024539587.1, read on the forward strand.
TTTTTTGGCGGCGGATACTGGTACGGGCGAAACGTTGTAGTAGAACGTTTTTTGGCGCCTCACTGATTGCTGCTAGCAGTCACGGTATCCTGCGCGCTGAATATCACCTCCCGAGGAGGGTATTCCTGGTTTCCTGGTGGTAAAAGGGCGTCCTCGTTCTTCGTCAGCGATGGTTGAGAGTATCCTTGAAAGAAGGAACTGAGATGGTTAGGAAGGTGATGAAGAGAGGGTGGCCCCGAAGCCGAGTAAGGATGATTTGAGGGTGCAGCCACGGCCGTTGACTCAAAGTATATGGGCCCAGCCTCCGAGTCTGGCTGGAGTTGATGGTGCACAGCACCATCAGAGGCGGGCGCCATGACATGACTACGATAGTGGGGTGGGTACATGGTACTACCGAAGAGCAAATTGTGAGAGTCGTTCTCAAGCCCCGAGAAAAACTCAGAGTCCGACTCGTTGTTGGGCAGCGTGGGCTGACCTCGGCCAAAGCCAAGCTCAGAGGGTGGTCGCTGCTGCATCACGAGACCATCAGTACGATATCCGAGTCCATCGTGGCCATCACCAGGTTGCAGAGATGCGCCCGCAATATACCGATCATTGAGGGCGGCATGGAAGTCGTGGGTGTTGTCGAGGAAATGATCATGGTAGATATCGTCATTCGTCGGAGGTGGCAATTGACCAGCCTGAGAGGGCTGCATCGCAGCAAGTTGTTAGTAAACCGCCAAGTCAGAAAATCTGCATACTGGGCCGGGTGAGTCAGACCCCGACTCAATGTCCAGATTTCCGCGATAGGAATGGCACTCACATTATGATATGGGCAAACTGCAACGAGTAGCGATTTATGAAGCGGATTGAATTGAAGAATCCGATATTGACCAATCTACATTGCAAAAAAGGCCAAAACATGTAATACTGGTCAACCGTTATGAGTTACAGAACACACCACGTGCACAATATTACTACTGGGCGCTAGCTCAATTCCAAAATTGGCAGTGTATAACAAGGTTCAATCGGTGAGGTCTGGGATAATGCTGCTTTAAGATTGCTTGTAAATAATTTACTATGTTGACGCTGCACGCCGTAAGGTTTAACGTTCAGGTACAAGTCTCATGGATCCGAACTGAACGAACGTTTAGAATTGAGCAGCCGTTATAAATAAGATTGCCACCAGCTGTAGCTAGCACTCAAGTCTAGTGACTCTGGTCAAATCGACGTTCACCTACTACAATGATGGAACAACAGCAGACGTGAAATACGAAAGGTAAGACCCCAGACTGACTGGTTCTGACAATATACATGATTTCTATGCGTGAATTACGTGTCCTAACGGGATTCGTCAATAAGGGTTATTACTAATAGAAGCCATGCTCACTAGCCACACAGTCTCAGGCAGCATCCGACTTCTGGACTGAGTCACCATCAACAGACGACCTGAACAACTGGGACCTATTGATATGATCCTTTATAACATCAAGTTGAGTGTCAGTCCAATGGAGAGATGCCTTGTTGCGGTCGCAGACTGCAGCGAGGAATTTGGTATCTGAGGCAATAGCAGCCGGTGAATGCTTCTCAAGAGCCATGTTCAGTAATGTTTGCGATTGTTGTTCCGATCGAACAAACTCATTTTGCGCGTCCTGGTAGAGAAGATGAAGGAGGGTGCCACGTCTGGTATTTTCCTCGGCTTCCCAGTATGTGGTATAGAGGCGCATGCGTTGGCGTTCGCGAACAGCCTCCTTGTAGTGCACGACAAGGCGGAAAATGTGAGGGCCAAGAGTCTCTAAATGCTGCAAGAATATATCTCCAATATCTTCGGTCTAGAAACACGGTGCATATAATGAGCTATATACGTGTATTCTCGAAAAGGGAGAGCCTACCTTGCTCCCTATGGTTTCCGGTAAATCATCATGGTCTGTTCTACCCAACATAGTATCAAAAATGTGCCGTTCTTGAAATGAGGATGGCCGGCGATATGGATGAAAAGAATAGGTGGGACTGTTGTTGTAACGCTGCTTTTGAGACTGACGACTTGAAGTCGGCGACGCAGCCCTAGCAGAGGTATCAACGATACGCTGAATGCTGCCTGTGCGTTTAGAATCAGGTGTCAAAGGGAAAACAGAGTCGTCATCCGTCTCTGCCGTGCTCTCTGTTGTCACTAGTGTATAAGTTAGTGTACATCATTATATCATAATATGAGTTATCAGTACCTGATGCTCTAGTAGGTGATAAGCTTGGAGGAGAGCATTGGGGAGAGCATGGAGGAGAGCATGGAGGAGAGCTGAAGGTGTTTGATTTGCAACATGAAATGCAGTCCTGAGGTATGGGACATGGAACTTCGCATGGACTTGTAACAGTGAATAAGCTCATGGCTCAACTTGAGGTGCTGGTTGAAGGGAGGGCAGCTGTGAGTGCATAAGCGGTAAATACTCATCGGACTTTGAAAGACCTCACATCGCTGGAGTTGTCAAATCTCAGATTTCAAGACCTTTTCCTGTGAATGGTGGGCGTGGAGTTTGACCAAGACAGAATGGCGGCAAATGCCTTTTGTGCTTAGTATACATTGTGCACAGAGGTTACTTACCAATTTTGGCATATGCGGAGATTCAAAGGAATGGGGTATGATCTATTACTGTTATCAACAAATTATCAGTGCTGTCAGCCTGTCATTGTTCAGTGAAAGTGAGAAAGTTTTCTGAGAATTTCCATAGTGTGTGAGCGTGTAGGGTTAGTTCAATGCGCGGACGCACCATACTGTGAGTCTGTGACAGTCTTGTGAGAGGCTGGCCAGCAAGTTGACTCTCCAGATATTACGGCTGCGTCCGAGTCGTGGTACTAGTAATCTTATATAACGTCTTCAACGCGTGAGAGAAGTGATTTGCCTGCATGCCGCAGGTCAGTCCATCCCGGTACGCTTGCTTATGATCATGGGTGTACTTCAAGTACTGAGTGTCGTGACTGGGCTATGATACTCCCCCTGTCGTGGCCCTGTGTCCAGTAACTATAGTATTACTAGTAGTACCAACCTTTGGAGTGTATAATAGTGGGAGGAGCCTTTCAGGGAGTAGGATTTTCGTTGACTCGTGAACTTGGCAAGTTCATGAATCACATCAGCAAATTAAAATTATGAAACTTGTGCATACCAAAACTGGTAGTTGTATGTGGGCCACGTTGTGTCGTTACGCAATGAGTAAGTTACCATTCTTGGTATTTGCGGGGATTCGAAGTACCACCTCCTTACCTCAGGTTCAAGATGAATATTTATGTACGGCTAGTAGTAGTGGTAGTAGTAGTAATACTGTCTCATTCATTGACTTCCTTACAATTGAGAATTTCAGGAGAAATAAGTTAAGTTTTCTAGCGAACGAACAATTTTCAACATATGATCACCATGGAACATGTCTGTGCCCTTCTTCTCCTCGCCAACTTCGCCAGGTGTCCTGCCTCCGAGTTCGGATCACACTTCTCTATATATTAGTATGGTTACGGTATGACGTGCATACTCTACTCTACCCGAAAGTACGTCACTGGCAACGCAACTATAAGAACCCCGAACCTTTGAATTTTAGAATCAGCACCGGGAGTCATGACACCTCAGGCTATGCCTTATTGTGCCCATCATAACTGTACTTGGATCAAGGACATGTTGGCGCATGTCCAAATTCATCGCGTGTCCGAATTTTCTACATCAGGCAGCGGTGACGATGTATCGGTGTTCTGGGAACCAGATTTATCATCTTTCACAGATCCTTTCGCAATCCACTCACCTACAAATACACAGGCCATCGTCCATGCCCCTTCCCCCTTGCAAGAATTTCTAACTCCTCCATCGTCTTCCACTGGCAGTCCTGATGCTCAGATCCCTATGCGGCCGCTTGATGCTACTGACGTGTTGCATGAATCTGAATCACCGCCTGTGACAATCGTTCAGGTTGTTCCCAAAAACGAGGAGAAGAGGTTTCATACGTCTCGCGCACGACGTGGAGGTGCTCCATTTCAACAGTTCCGAATTGAGTTAGCGAAAGTCGTCAGTGAGTACAAATGATATGATGCAGGGGAGAATCACAAGACTCACTGGAAGGTCTGGAAAGATGTTCATAAAACGATAATGAAGAAAGACTCTGATATCGTGCAACCTGACGAACAGAAAGAAGACGAAAACATAGTGAGTGCCTGCAACCGTGGTTGATTTTTTCATACTGACGAGAGGTCAGACAGCGGGAGCTGGTTGTGTAGGCGGTGATGCCATAGAGGCCCAAGCTTCTCAAACTACGGGCATGAGTACTCGCCAGATTCGAAAGAGGAAGATCAACGATGTTAATGGCAATCATGGTTCAGACACTGACGAGAACGTACTTTTTCCCAATCCTGTTCCAACTGTCGTGAAGCGCATCTGCCGGGAGAGAACAGGGACAGACTGGCAGACAGTGCTCGATATAGTCAAGTATGGTGAAGAACAACAGATGTCGAGGAAAGGTTGACGTGACAGCATCGAATCAGTCGATCTGGCTAGGGGACACCCAGGCTTAGGTTACGTTGGTGCGCCAACAGATGATCAGGAGCACCGTTACTTACGAGTTGGTTACTATGATACTACTTCGGTGTAATCTCATTGGTTTGATACTTAGCTTTGAGTGTCACAGAATTTCAGACTGCCATCCTTCGTCACTGACCTGGGAATAAGCTAAGTAATACTATATACAGGTTATCCACGCTGCTGGGTTCAAAACTGATTATGTACAGGACAGTATTACTAATATTTACTAAGCCTATACCTGTCACGACAAACACAACCAAATGTTGTGTTTCCAACTACTAGCTCTGCCGCATCATGATTAGGTGGCAAAGATCTTCTGGTCTCGAGCCGAGGATCTCCTCGCTCCCGCCTTTATTGGGATTTAGGCCATCTGGCCCTGTTGGAGCATCTGCTACTCCTCCCACATCATGATTAGGCGGCAAAGACCTTCTGGTCTCGAGCCGAGGATCTCCTCGCTCCCGCCTTTATTGGGACTGCGCTGTTGGAGCGTCTGCTGCCAACTCTCATCTCCCGTGTCAATTGATGACCTCTGTCTTCTCACTACTTCCATCGCACAAACTCTCTATATCACTTCCACTCACCTCTCGTTACATTCTTTAGTAACCTTTCCCCGCTCCCTACTAGTCCTCTGCCTCGTCAATGTCGCCTCAGTCATGCTTCCGGCTGGATCATTTTTTGTCCCCAGACGCCAACACCCCCTTGTCATTGTGGTTACAATAACGTCTGCGCGCCCATATGGCATCACCACCTTTGTCACCACTCACTACTCAGTAACAGGAGAACTCTGCGCATGGTGTCAGTCGCACCCCGGGACGCCACATGGTGAGTCTATTGAAGACCATTCCTCACAAATCCAATAACTGACCATGCAATGGAACGATATTGTCTCCCGTATCTGCATGCTCCCCGACCCGGCTCGGTTTCTCCTGCCTCCCCTGTTCTCTGGCCTACAGAACACCTCTCAAGAAGGTCCTGTTGTCGCCGTCAACGCTAGTCAGTACAGCTGCGACCCTTTTATTGTTCTAAGTGATCAAAATTCTATCCAGATTCCAATTGATATCACGCGGACCGGAGTCTCTGAGTTGTCCTCCGAGTTTCAGTCTCATTGGCATCTTGTTTCGTCACAAGACCAAGGAAGTACGAAAGGTTGAGCATGCCACCAAGTCCAGTCAATCTCGTGGTGCATGCGGTTGGCGATATGAGGGGATGTTGATCAAACCGACGAGTTTGACTCGTCACTCTGACCAGAAATGGCATAAGGACCGGTGGGTCGAGTCATCTGTATTGCTGCAGCGTAGGTGTACACTATTTCGTCCATGGACGTAAAGAAAGGCTGACCTGGCTCGAAGCCACGAGTACGAAGAACATAAAGGGGATGTTCGCGCTGGAAGTACTTGACGAGGTTGGCAAAGATCAGGACAGTGGCCGACATTTTGCAACTCTCAGTGATGTACTGGGTCATCAAGATATCTTCGCCTCACCTAGAGGGCGGTTTTGTAAAACGTACAATATCATTATGGTCATGCCTGCCCATGGGTATTCCGGCACTTGGTACACGTTCTTTTGGGAACATCCATTGGTTTACACACCACTGATTGCTTTGATTCGCGAGATCGAACGCAGATGGTGTCGCCGGGAACATCAAAGAGGAAGTCCAAGCGACCTGCCATGATGTATTCACTGACACAGGGCAGATATGTTGTATCAGTCTGGGTGATTCTGGAGATCAAGGATGAGTTGAAGTTCAGCGTTCGTTATATTTTTAGTTGTATCGAGTGACATCCAGTACGTATATTAGACTGGCAATATAGTCTGGCGCAATTACTAATTAGTTGTTTGCACGTTATAACTTTTATGTATCATCGGTGGTTTAAATTTCAAACTTGTTTCAAACGATCAACTCCATGTCAGTCAGGGTATCCACTTGCTAACTGGCTTAATTGTGATGCGCCTCCCGGGAAGACTTTGGATTGGCCTTTTCCTCTTCTCTCTTCTGATGGTAGCTTGTAATGCTGCGGGTTGCTTTTGGGAGAGGAAAACAGACAATAGAGGACTCAATCGACATCGCGCAAGCTGTCAATTTTATAGGAGAGTCAGTACCCTTGCGAGCCAGAAGAGACATAATCGTGCCAAAGAGGCGATTGTTTCAAATTTGGTTCGGCACACTTCGGCGAGCACCCCTGCATCAGAGTCAGTGAGTGAACTTCTCATACTTGGAAGTCGAGCATCCAGTCACCACCGATCTCAGAGAATATCAGCCGTCCGACATGTGAGGGACCGTCCGAGTCTGAAACCAATTGCCCCTTGTAGGCTCTTCATGCCGTTGTCTATGGCTTACGGGCCAAGTGTCTCCAGTCTCGCAGACTTGCAACACCCTCTCGACTCAGAGAAGGAACAAAATGATCATATCGATGTTGAGATGGGGAACAATGCTGGAGACGAGATGGATTACAATTCGGGTTTGTGTCTCCCTCTAGGCAGCAACTATCATCTGATGTGTTTACAATTACCCAATCTTCCAGATGAAATCGCATTTCCAATGAGACGAATTCCGAGACCTTTGGATGATTTCGAACCTTCGCGAGATGAACTTAATCATTCAGATAATCCTGATGTCCAGTCAACTCAAATTTTGACTTCAGTTCCAGCTCGGTCCAGAATCCTACGTGTTCTCTTAACGCTGAGAGACACCCTCCAGACCACTTTCAACTCGTTTGGACTATGCAGATTATACCCTCGTCGGCCTTCCTTTGAGCCAGATACATTTGTTCCATCCTCGCTACTCGCAAGAACGTCTCCAACGGTCGCCGAAGAAATTGATCCTCCATTGAATATCTTTGCGCCGCCTTACCCCTTCCCCAACATGACGATCTATCGCCTTATGTCTTGGATGAACACAGGTAGTAATCTTGTGTCCAAAAGTAAAGTCTCGCGCCTTGTCAAAGACGTAATACTGGCAAAGGACTTTGACCACGAGCACCTCGAGAACTTCTCGGTGAAGCGGAGCTTGAGAGAACTGGACACAGACGGGAATGGGAAAAGAATTCAATTTCCAGATGATTGGATTCAGACTAACGTCACTATTAATATTCCAACGAAGTCAAAGGAGGATGGCCCTCAGCCTTATACCATTCCCGGCTTCCATTATCGCCCTCTCGTTGAAGTAATACGTACCGCATTTGCAGATATCCAAGCCCGGGCATTCCATCTCTTACCGTTCCAACGGCTCTGGAAAGATCCTCTGGACGGTCATCAAGAGCGGATTTATGATGAATTCTACACGTCCGATGCTTGGCTAGAAGCTCAGGACGCTCTTCAGCGTCTGCCGAAGGAACCTGGCTGTTCACTCGAGCGTGTTGTTGCGGGTTTGTTGTTTTTTTCTGACGCCACTCACCTCGCAAACTTTGGGACTGCGAAGGCTTGGCCACTTTACATGTATTTCGCAAATCTGACAAAGTACGCACGTTCACAACCTCAATCGGGAGCATGTCATATTGTAGGATTTTTACCTTCAGTAAGTCGACGAACGTGGCATGATTATCTACTACTGATAATGTTAGCTTCCCGACAGCGTCAAAGATATCCTAAGTAGCCTACCTCACATATCGAAAAGTGGCATGGCATCTCTTCAAGCACACTGTCGTAGGGAGTTGTTCCATGGGTGTTGGGAAATCTTGTTGGATGAGGACTTTCTTAACGCATATCACCACGGTATCGTTTTGAAATGCGCTGATGGAGTGCTGCGGAGAATCTTCCCTCGAATCTTCACATATTCCGCGGATTATCCTGAAAAGTATGTTTCTCGCGGGCTTTTCAAGAATGTTAATCACCCATCAACGTACAGAGTTTTGATTGCGACTATCAAGGACATGGGCTTGTGTCCCTGCCCTCGCTGTCTTACACCGAAGGGTTCGTTTAATTTTCTTGGGCTCGCATCCGACATGAAAAGTCGTATGACCAATCTTCGAGTATATTTCATGGCGAAGGTCGTCAAGGCTCGCGAGTTTATTTATCAATTGGGAAATACCGTAGACGGTGCAAAAGTAGACCATACTCTTGGAGACGGCTCCTGGGTACCTACTATTGTAAGTACAACTATTTCCTTGCTTTCTCATCATCAGCTACACGCTATCTATGTGCAGAATCAATTTGTCGAGAAACTTGGACCGTTCGGCCTCGACCCATTCCGCATGCTCGTCGTCGACTTCATGCATGAGTGCGAGTTGGGCACCTGGAAGGCGCTATTCACGCACCTCATTAGGCTACTTTATGCTCTCAGTACCAAGGGTAGTCAGCTTGTTGCAATCCTTGATAGCAGGTACGAGGAGTTGTTACGGAGTGTTGTTATTACCTGCTAACAAATCGTCGACTCAAAATCTTACTGTAGATTTCGACAGGTCCCGACTTTCGGTAACGGCGTAATCCGCAGGTTTTCAAACAATACCTCTGAAATGAAGAGATTAGCGGCGCACGATTTTGAAGATATTTTACAGGTTTTTACGAGTTATTCATTTTCCGCATTCGACTTGCTGAAATATTCTCAGTGTGCCATTCCGGTATTCGAGGGGCTGTTCCCCTCTGACCACGATGCGGTGGTACAGTCTCTACTGTATTGATTTGCAGAGTGGCATGCCCTCGCCAAGCTCAGGATTCATTCGGAGTCCACTCTTACTCTTCTTGAAGTAACGTTCAAGAAACTGACTCGGATGCTCAGAAAGTTTCAAAGCTACACGTGTGCTGCATTTAGTACTGTCGAATTACCGAAAGAGAAAGCATCCCGCCAACGAAAGGCCGCTCAACGCTCCGATACCAGCACTAATTTTCCAGAATCAAGCGGGACGAAGCCAAAGAAGTTCAATTTGGGTACGTATAAGTTTCATGCTATGGGTGATTATGTTAGAACCATCAAGTTCTTCGGGACCACAGATTCATTCACCACTCAAATCGTGCGTAGCAGTTGCATTCATATTATGTATCTGTACCTGACATTAAGCTTGGCCAGGGAGAGCTCGCTCATAGAGCCCTAAAAGCATTTTATCCACTGACCAGCAAGTTAGACACACCAGCACAATTGGCCAAGCACGAACGCAGGCGCCGTGTGTTACGGCGGATAGCAGAATCAGGGGGCGAATCCTCTTCTGGTAGACAACCACGCGCCGAGGCCCCACCCCCCTCATCGTTGTCTGACAAGCATCACTATATCGCGAGTACCCGGAACAATCCAGTCAATATATTTACCTTTCTCCGGGAACATGATGGTGATCCGGCTGTTAAGGTAGTGCATTTTGGACACACCTTATAATTTACTCACAGAAATTCTCAGAATTTCATACCGAAACTGAGAGATCATATCTTATATAGGTTCCGGGAGCTAGATATTAGCTACTGTGACCACGCTTTCACCAACGAGGAGCGTAACTCCGTCATAATTCCCAACAACACCATCTACTCCGTCCAGACCATGCAAGTACACTATACGACCTACGACTTACGGCGCGAATACGACACCATCAACCCCCGAACCCATGGAGACGTCATGGTACTTTCTGGGGAGACTACACCTAGCCACCCGTACTGGTATGCCCGTGTATTGGGTATCTACCACATGGAGGTATGGCTTAACGATGGAGGTCAACCTGTGAAACGGCACATTGAGGTCCTCTGGGTTAGATGGCTGGCAGCATTACGGAATCATAAATCCGGCACGTTTCATGCCCGTCTGCCCAAGATTGCGTTTGTGGAGGAGTCGGACCAAGATGCATTTGGGTTTCTCGATCCAGGGCAGGTAATCCGTGGTGCCCATTTAATTCCTGCGTTTGCCTCAGGCCAGTGGCGTAAGCGCGCTTCGCTATGGAAAATCATTGGCACGCCCTGCGGGACAATCGGATGACTGGGAAGAGCATTTTGTCGGCATGTGAGTGAAATATCTTCGTGGCGCTTCAATGCTCAAGGTTTGGACCAGATTCAGTCGATCGAGATATGTATATGCGATATAATCACTTCGGTGTGGGGCATTCGGTAATATTGCGGAAAATCACTAGAGATTGTTTTCGCAACAACGGTAGTGAAGGGACAGACCCTGAAGAGGTCAGCGAAAGCACGGGTGATGAAGAATGCGCCGAGGAAGAAGAGGTTGTCGAGGTCGAGGGTCTTGAAGAATACGATGATGAGTCTACTGACGGGGAACTGGATGAGGAAATTGGGGATGAGAACGAAGAGTGTGGGGACGAGGACGAGGACGAGGACGAGGACGAGTTCGACTATATATCTTTCTGATACTCCCTTTGAATCTTATACATCGAATTGAATCATTACTGTGAATCATCACCTTCGTTGGATTACAAATACCTAGAGAATTTCAGACGATGATGGTATACCACCTCTATCTATCCTGAATTTCACCCCCGTCATTCCATTTCACAGAGCTAGAGCCTCAAAGAGCATGAAACGAAGTCTCGGACCTCTACATTAGTATAGGAACGACACTTGAGGACCATGTAAAGGTAATACCTCCACCATCATGATGTTTGGTTCTTTCTAACCCTGAATAGACAGGAAACTAAAAGGACGTGACAATGCAAGCCGGAAGACAACGCGTGGCCCGCTAAATGAAGATCCTCCCAGCGAGCCAGAGACAGAGGTTCTGGTGTCTAGGTTTGTCTCCACCATCCTCGCCACCAAGACAACACTCACTCGTTCAAACACCTGGTGTTTTTTCCAATGATGAAGCATGTCTTCACAGAGCTCTTTCTTCAACTTCAGCGACCTCATTCCGACCTCCTACTCCAGACTCTCCATTAAATAACTCTCAGTCCCAAGAGCAGGCGATGCCTCATCCCTCACTCCTCTAGGAACACCGACAATGACCAGTTCCGCTCCTTGGGACGAATTTTCTTCTCAGGTCGTGTCAATGCTTGGTAATTCTCAAGTTTATTTTCAGAGGAACCACTGGCTGTCCACATAATCGCGCAAGTTTGCGATGCCCTTGCAGTAGGTCAGCTCGCCGTATGAGACCATAAATCATCTGACCTGTCGCCTGTTTCAAAGTACATTCATAGCAAAGGGATCGCGCACCGTGACCTGAAGCCCGAGGTAATGAATTTCCCTTGAAGGAGTTGATTCCATTATGAATGTTGGCCATTTAGAACGTGCTGCTAACTGCGGAAAATCCCCCACTGTCAAAGTTGCCGACTTTGGTCTCGCTAAGGTTGTCGATAGTGTCACTTTCCTCAGAGTCAGCAATTCCACTTTTAACTTTCTAACATATCACTGATGGGTCTATGTTTCACAGACTATGTGCGGTACACCTGCATATCTCGCCCCCGAAGTTGTGACCCAGCAAAACCGAGAAGGCTACGATCACCTTGTTGACATTCCCACCTTCGCGCTCACAACTCCACCGCGCCGTCTTGCATCAAGCACTTCCATTCTTGACTTCCGCACTCCATCTCCGCCTCATGACCTTTCCAATCTTTCTGTTCTCCCTTCATCATCTGAAGATGAAGCAGAGACACGCGAGGCGATGTCACAGGCACCATTAGATGAATGTGAGGCGAGGGCAACAAAGCATATTTTTCCCGCCACTTTTCTAACAGTTCACCATTCGAGGCCCTGTCATACAACCTATCTGAATCTTTGCTTGACGATGAATTGGGACACGCCATACTAATCTGGCCGTCCTACGTCTCTGACACGAGAGATGGACTTGCCTTTCATCACAATGATGAGCTCATCGTGCAAGATGCCAGCATCGTAGGGGCTCTATCACAGATCCATCTCTACATGCTGCCTCGGCAAACTCGTCTGCAGCTTCCCATCATATAGATGGTATTGATTTTGCTTCCTGTGCTATCATCCATGTCCATCGATAATGCCAGTACCTAGTCCCATGAACATCAATTCAGAAGGACGCGCACAAAAACGGCGAGGATCGACCGTTGAGATGAGCAGGATAGCCCAGCTTTCGATATGTATCGACCTCTATCTTGATTGTTTTCACTGGGATTGAGCAGGGATCCGGACGTTTCGTATATAGAGGAAATCGAGGCACTTGAGAATGTTGCTACTGAGGACTCGTCGGAGAGCCAAGAGATATTGGGAGCGGTGCCTGTGGTAGCTGGTAGCACACCTAGATAAGATAAAATGACAATATATAACAAAGATATAAAAAGTATACAACCATTCCTCGTCGGCTGCAAAAAAAGAAAGGTCATAGATCTGTTATGACTGTTCATACCGGGCTAGACTTGCGGGCATCCATGGGTATGTATGATGACTCAAGTTGCTCGTAGTCTAAAAGCTACTCACAAGTCGACATAATTCCCCTACCACTCCTTACTGGCTGTGATGGTGCCATGTCGCATCATAGTCACAAGCTCTCATGCTAAAATATATTTAAGAGCAATGCCAAAGTCATTTTTCATGGGAAAGTCTTCAATAACTTTATAATTCAAAGGACAAATGAGTAAAAACGCGGATGCTCAACAACCTGGACACAATTACCCTATCACCCCTGACCGGCTATAATGGTGCAATGTCACACCCTGGTCACAAGCTTCAATACTAATATAGATATGATGCCAGGTGTTCAGGCCGCTTTTCAGGAGAAAGTCTTAACTAGCTTTATAATTTTAACCAGATATGATGACAAATGAGAATGCTTAACACTTGGCACACAATTACGCTAGAAATTCTTACTGGCTGTGATGCCGCAATGTCGCGATATTTTCACGAACTCCTCGTTGTAGTCTAGATCTGCATATATACATGTCTATGTATCAACAACACAGATTTTTTCGAGTATAAATGGCCATATTTGACAGAAACATAATTATGTCGTTCTATCGTTCTCACGGCTACAATATCAAGGACTCATGAATTCACTGATGA